>NC_137073.1:59280155-59300155 GCF_951640355.1 Cnephaeus nilssonii
TGATGATTTCAAAACACATATGGCAAACATAAGATTATTCTTATTGTAATGCTAAGTAAAAATAGAGATATCAAATGTTAACATAAATTATGATTTCAATTATGTAACATTTTGAAAAAATGGTTTAAAAGAAAATGCTCTTAAATTCTGTTAGAATTATAAGCGTATGATATAACTTTATAATATTGTTACATTTTAGAATAAACAAATATAAAATTTTATTTTAAACATCTATGCTGTTTCATATTATGCAGTTTTCTTTTTAAAATTAAAAAGACATGTCAGTTGTGGTTACACAGACAGTACTCAATTGAGCCTTCAATAAATAGCTTTTCTTGTATCTTTTTTCTGTTACTACAGAACACAACTTTAGGAACTCAAAATTATTAAGAACCACAGTTGAATAATCTATTAACAAAATGTAGCCTAAGTTTCATGTAACAATGAAAGGTAAGATGCCTTATATGAGAAAAGGAAGCTGAACATAACATGAAGATAGTGAGTTACAAACCAGTGCAGGAGTCATGCACCCAAACAGTATGGCAAAGATTACGTGTTATTATGGAGTCAGTATAGTGTGGTGGTTAGAGTTCCCACTGCAACACCACACTCAGGATTTGAATCCAATTTTGTCCCTCACCAATTAGTGCATATTTTTAACTTCTTTGAGTCTTTTTTCTCATCTGGAAAATAAGGACAGTCATCTGTGCCATAGCAGACACTGCTGATTGCTTTCCCACAGCCACCTTACCATCCTCTCTAGCTTGACTCCCACCACACTGCACATGCTCCCTCTCTATTACACACACACACACACACACACACACACACACACACACACACCTTTCCTATTAGGCTGTCTCTCACTCCAGAGGCTCCAAATAGCAGAACCTCACTTTCTCTGTCTTCCTTTAGTCAGATTAGGGTCGGATGACCCAGTCCTGGTCACTTAGACTGAGAAAAATACCGGAATATATTCTGAGAAAGGTCCTCCCCCCACACCCCTTTGACATATATATTCATGGACAAAAATGCTGGTCTTCTTGGCTTGCTATGGTCATTCCCAAGAGTGATGTCAGCAATTGCTTCATTCATCTGGCCATAAGGGTGGGATCACTGACCCACAGAGTTTAACAGAGCAGAAAGATGGGAAGCCTGAGCCTTGGATGGCATCACCACCCTGGGAAACTTCCTTTATATGAGGTAATAAATATACTTATTGCTTAGGTCAATTTTATTTGACTATGCTAGTACTTGCTGTCAAAAACACCACGATTTTTTTATATTAAAATAACATGGGTGAAGTGCTTAGCAAGGACGAGGAGAATCGTGGTCAAGAGCATAGGGATTGGAGCCAGGCTGAGTTTTAAACTTTGGACAGACAGCTTCAACTCTCTGGGATTGATTTCCTCATCTGTAAAATGGAGATGATAATAACAGCACCTACCTCACAGGGTTGGTGTAAGGAATAAATGAAACATGTAACATGCCTATGAAGATGTCTGTTATCTATAAAAATCTGATATTAGGAATTGAATGCTAGTAGTAGTATAACAAGGGTTCAATAAATGATAGATACTGCCACTATAGATTGGTTGCTGTGAAGTACCTTAAAGGCCATCTAGTCACTTTATAAACAAGCTGTAATGGCCAATTTCAGGTTAAACAATCAAGTCACCTAATTTTTAATTCAGGACACTTTCTCTTATACTATATTATCATATATTCAAACAATATTTATCACTTTTTAATCATCATGTTTTATATTTTAATGTGATACAGATGTAGATTTGATGGATAAACATAAAAATGCATCTGCATTTAATTAGGGTAATTTGGACTCTTTCATTAGACACATTATATTACTGACTTATTTATATAATTACTATTTTTAAAAAAATAATGGGCTACTGAATTATATCTAAGTTTTTATGTCATAAAGTATATAGAATGAATTTAGTGTAAACGTCTCACACCAGTTGAACTTATAATCAATTTTGGGTGATTGTTCTGAAGTTTTGTCTAGTTAGGTATTAGGTGATTCATAACTTGAACCTCCTATGCATTATAAATATCTTCAGGATCTAAATTTTTTATTTTTTGACTTTTAGAGAGAGAGAGAGAGAGAGAGAGAGAGAGAGAGAGAGAGAGACATTGATTTGTTGTTCCTCTTATTTATGCATGCATTGGTTGATTCTTATATGGGCCACGATGGGGATTGAACCTGCAACCTTGGTGTTTTGGAATGACGCTCTAACCAAATGACCTATCTGACCAGGGTCAAATATAAATTTTTTTAAATTAGCAAAACCATTATCATATTTCACGTGGCAACTTCTGGCACTCTTTAATGCTCAAGATGGAAGGAAAGGATTTAGTGTTAATTGTTAACCCCTCTGACTATGAGAGGGAGAATCTTTTGCACGAGTGTTTGGTAGGACCAGAGTATCCACAATTCACATGCACTAGGTCTGATCTAGTTTACAGCTACAGTTTCTAAAAATCAACCATGTATTAGTCTTAGGTCTAGAGGAATGCATAATAAAGCCCATAAATGACTAGTGAGGAAATGCATAAACCAATCATTCATACCTGTTTGTTTGTTTATTTTTTTAGTTAATCCTCAACGGAGGATATTTTTCCATTGATTTTTAGGGAGAGACAGAGAGAGAGAAACATTGATGTGAGAGAGACATCGTTTGGTTGCCTCCCACACACGCCCCCAACCAGAGCTAGGGATTGAGTCTGCAACCAAGGTACCGGCCCTTAACTGGAATTGAACTCAGAACTCTTCAGTCCTCAGGCCAATGCTCTATACCTATTTTTATTAAGCAACTTCATATTACTGAGAAGACAGAAAATGTTCTTAATCTCACAACTTAATAATTACAAGTCATGGTAAGTGCTATGGAGACAATAAAACGAGCTGTGTGAGAGGATGACTGAGTGAAGTAGTTGGCAACTTTAGATGAGGTGATCAGGGAAACTCTCTTATAAGACATTTGATTAGAAGCCCTGGCTGGCTAGGTCAGTTGGTTAGAGCACTGTCCCTATATGCCAAGGTTGTAGGGTTGATTCCCAGTCAGGGCACAAACAAGAATCAACCAATGAATATAAAAATAAGTGGAACAACAAATTGATGTTTCTCTCTCTCTCTTTCTGTTTTAAATAAATAAATAAATAAATAAATAAATAAATAAATAAAATTGAGTGGAGACCCAAAAGTTAATAAGATGCCAACTTATGGTTTTCTAGGGAGATTGTAGTAATTCAGGAGACAATATGTTTCAAAGCCTGAAAGCAGGAGCTAACTTGGCATGATCAAACAAAAGAAAAATACCAAAGCTAAACAGAAAGAAGATTGACATGCTTGAAACATCATTAATACAGAGAGAAATAGTAGACAATGAGGTTGGTGAGATTGCCATGGCCCAGGTCACATAGATCCTGGTAGAACATGAAAAGGACTTTGGATTTTCCCTTAAAAGGAAAGAACATTGGAAAATGTTCTTATTCATGCAATAAACAAATAATCATATATAAGGTGTTGGGTGCTTATAATTTAGGCACTATTCTAATATTTTACATGAATTAACTTATTTAATGCTTATAGCAACCTTTTGAGGAAACTGGTGCACAGGTATGTTGAATAATTTCCCCAAAGCTATACAGCTAGTAAGAGTGCCAGAATTCGCAGCTGGGAAGTCTGGCTTCCCAGTGCTTGCTGACTCCCTTAGACTTATGGCTTCCTTTTTATGAGTCTGTGAATGTAACATGCGAAGGGAGTTGGAGGACATAATTTGTTTCTTCTCCTTAAACGTAAGCGCAGCCTTACATCCCTTGTGATTTAATTCAGCCTAACAATAACTCACTGGCGTCATACTCAGCACATGGTACTGGCTGACTTTCTGGGGTTCAGAAATGAAGAAGATAATGGTTCTTCCCTCAAGGAATCCACAGTCAGGCCAAAGAGACAAGTAAATACAGAAATGTTTACAATACAAGCAAGTCTCTCTGGTATACAACATGAGTGCTCTCTAATACTCAGCCATCCTCTCTTTTGTAGGCTGGTTTGCATTAAATCAGACCCTGTGACTAACCTTGTCCATGATTCTGAGCATGTCCCTTCTGGCTGAGGCACGGAAAGCCCCTACACAACTCCCCGCTCCCCATCTCGAGGTAACTGAGAAAGCCTCCTGTTGCCATGGCAGAGACACAGTGTGAAAGCAGCTGGTGACAAGTGAAGTCATTTCACGGAGAACAGCTATCCTGGGAAGTTACCAGACTCACATCAGGTTTTTTTGTAAGCAAGAAATAAAGTCGTTGGGATAACTGCTGAGGTTTTAGGCTCCATTTGTTAGCACATCAAGGCATAGACTATCTTCTGTTTTCTGCTTTAAACAAAGTATATGTGCACTTTTCTGAGACACAAGGGGAAAAAACAATGAATTCTTACTGGTAAACACAAGAAGTTTCCACAGAAAAAGTAAGCCTTTAATTGTGTATAAAAGATGAGGAGGACTTCTACAGTCAGAAAGATTAGGGAATGAGTGGAACAGGGATCAGGAAGGAAGAATATTATAGGAAAATATACAAATTGAATAATGACAGCATTCTTTGAAATGCTGAAATAGCCATGTTTATAAAATATCTGGTAGTTACTAGTAAAATGATAGGCAGGTGTAAGGTAATGGGAGAGAGATGTGAGTGAAAAGATAGATTAGAGGCCACTTATTTAGAGTTTTGACAAACTGAAGGTCCTTGAACTTGATTTTGTACGATCTAAGAGAACTAGTAAAAGATTTTGATAGAGAATACATTTGCTGGCAGCAAATAAAAGACATGTATTGACTAGTTTGCCGTAATTATGATATAGTCCCTGCTCTGTGTTTGTTGCAAACTACAATCAGCAATATTACATTGTCCTCAAATGATTTCTTTAGGTGACTTAAAATGTAAACTCCATAAGAGCAAATACTTTAAGAGATACTGAGGCAACCTCACTGAGGACATTACATTTGCTCTGAGTCTTTGGCACTCATAGGTAGCTAAGACTTGAATAGGTGGTGAGAAGGAAGAGGTAGGGGAGAAAGACTCAGGTAAGTATGAATTAGGTTTTGTGACTTCATGCAGCCTGTGCCTAGGAAGACAACTCAGACAGCAATGTGACCAAGGATTCTAGTAATTGTCCAGGAGAGAAAATAGAGGCTCACCTGGAATAGGAGTAACATGGAGATAGACTGAATGAGTCGAGACCATATATGTGTCTAAGTGCCTAGCTTGGGCTACTAAATTAATGATGTATATAATTACTTGCTGTTAGTGAGAAAGGAGAAATAGCATGTTTGAAGAATCATAAAGTATCATCTGGCTGGTTTCAGCCAATGTTGTAGGATGTCTGATGGAGCCACTGAACTTGAATGAGAAAACAGCCTTGTTTCTGACAATACAGTAATGCTTATGTCTGTACTGAATCCTCTTCTGAAACACAAAAGATATTTTTAAAAAGGATTTTCCATATATATATATATATATATATATATATATATATATATATATATATATATAAATTTCAGAGAGGAAGCAGGAAGCAAGAGGGAGAGAGAAATAGAAACATCAATGATGAGAGAGAATCATTGATTGGCTGCCTCCTGCACGCTCCCCACTGGGGATTGAGCTTGCAACCTGGGCATGTGGCCCTTGACCAGAATCAAACCTGGGACCCTTTAGTCTGCCGGTCGATGCTCTCTCTATCCACTGAGCCAAACCGGCTAGGGCAACATGAAAGATCTTAAGACAAAAATGAACTCTCTTGAAATTAGTACAGCTGTTCTTGAGACTGGGATGGGAAAAGTAAAAGTAAGGGGTAGGAAGTTATTTATTTTATAATATTTGCAAATTTTATGGGTATAAATCTCATTATGAAATAAATACTATAACATTATTTTTCAAGTGTACATAGGTGTTGGTTAATGAATAAAATATAAATCAGTAAAAATAACACTGTATACTTATTAACTATTTGTCATCATTGTAATTCCTTAATCATTTGACAATAAAAGTACAACTATTATGATCAGGGTCTGTGAAGTTTTTAATATTAAACACAACCCTATCCATGGAAAGGTTGAGAACTTCTGCTCTTGTTTTCTGGAGTGATATTATATCTCTGGTGTATAGAGTTGTATGTCTGGAGGAATCTCAAATTTATAAAACAAAAATTCATTCTTTGACATTGAATATAAAGCAAAAGGATCAGAGGTGGAGATGGTCTTGCTTTGACATAATTTGCAACATAAAATTTACATACCTAGACAGAAAAATTGTTTTCAGGAGCTCTGAGGAAGCTCCCTGAACATCAGGTCTTGGTCATAGATTCTAGTAAGTTTTAAAGATTCCAGTGATCTCTCTCTCTCTCTCTCTCTCTCTCTCTCTCTCTCTCTCTCTCTCTCTCTCTCTCTGGACACACGTTGGGAAGTGGTGGTGGAAGAGGATGAGGAGGGATGTCCAAATGCTACAATAGTCTTCTCAGCATGCACCTCTTGGGAAAATCAGGAAGTTGGCCAGCTGTTCACATTATTTTCAAATAAGTTCTTCATTTGAAACCTGTGGATTCCATGCTTCATTTTGATTGTGAAAGCATCTGTTGCAAACCATATTGAAAATGGTCTGCAATTTTCTTCCCTACATGAGGACTTTGATCCTTTGAGAGAAGTTACTTTACTGTAAATATAATATAACTTTGCTGAAAGCATTTTGTTCAACCTAAGTACCAGAAGGCAATGCCTTTTACTGTTATTTCACTGAAAAGTCAAGAAGGGTTTAAGTAAATGTTTCCCTAATAAATTGTATGGAGGCATCTGTAACTGTTCAGTGGAAAAATCTAAAATAAGCAATTAGCAAAGACACTGTTTGTTAAAAATGACATTTCCCTGAAAGTCAG
This sequence comes from Cnephaeus nilssonii, assembly GCF_951640355.1. Lineage (NCBI taxonomy): Eukaryota > Metazoa > Chordata > Mammalia > Chiroptera > Vespertilionidae > Cnephaeus > Cnephaeus nilssonii. Next base: position 59,287,099 of record NC_137073.1, read on the forward strand.
TTGTTACTATCAGCATGAAGGTTTTCTTACTACTTGTGCCCCTCTCTGGACTTGGAAATCAGTGAACACCAAGTAGCTGCTGATTTCATTTTGTAAAGCTTTCTTTGTTATCATCTCCAGATATGGTATAAGGATTTCTATTGGCATCAAAATTTAATTAAGTATAGTCAGTTTGCCTTTGCTTTGAGTTTGATGATTTGAATCTCAACTGCCTTTAGGGAGAAAAATAAGGAAGTATATTACTCACCATTTCACATCTGTTGCAGTTTAAAAGACTCAGTTGCCAAGAATTTTATGAAGCATCATTTAGTAATGATTCAGGAAATGATTAGTCAATGCATCTTATGCTCAAAGTGGAGGGCACCCTCTATTGTCCATCTTGCTGTGATGTTTCCTCAAAAATCAAATTGTGAATCTGCGATTTCTTCTTAAATGAACACTGATAACTGATAAAGGCACGTAAGAGGATTCTTCAATATTCTAGTCAGAATATTAAAGCATAGAGATAGGGTGGTCTTAAAAAATAGACCCTGGTGATAAATAATTTTTTAAAAACGGCTTCATTCTCGTTTTCTATCAGACAACTGGGATTTCCAGTCACCTGATATCTCTGTGAAACAGTTTTCTTCTTTGGAAAATGAGGATGCTAATAATTGCACAATGTACCTTTGCGAAGTTTTTCTTTTTTGTGGTTATTTAAATTTGAAGTCCAAATGAAGCTTCCAACATTTTTTGTTTGCATTTTCAATTTTAAGATGCATTATTATCCACATTTCACTATTATAAGGCTTTGGAACTGATGACTATCTCTTGTATTTTTAGGTCTTTAGTTGAAAATGAATACCTCAAAAAGTTTACTTATTTAAAATTTCTCCTTATATGACTCTCAAGGTCTTATTACCTCTCCTAAACATCTCTTACTCTTTCTTTGAAATTTTCAATGATCCTTATTATTATTTAGCCATGTTTTGATTCTTGATATCTAATGGTTTGTACCTTAGACCTCTGCTAATTCTGTTAACATACAATTCATTTACTTTTATTGTTTCAATATGAAATAAAGGAAATGAGAAATTATGGGATATTTCTCATTTCCACACCATAAGAACGACCCTCAAATATTTATTCTAATTTTACAAAACCTTCAGTATCATATTTTCAGATGGTTACTATGCTGTTCTACTTGTGTAGCACACAGCATGTCAAAGCCAACCTCAAGACCTTTATCCAAAATATATCTCAGGTTTGATCCTTTGGCAAGACTACAGATGGTTTTCTGTTTTTCCATTGGGAGGCATGTACTAGTAATATTTGCTTTGCTCATTGCAACTGGGTAAATCATTGTTGTAGATCTTTTCAGTGGACAGAGGTAATTTAATCTTTTTAGTTGACAGAGCTAATACATTTTATGTAAGTTCATATTAAAGATAAAATATCTCATAAGCTCATATTGCTATTTTCTACACAAATTTTATACAGTTTTTTAAAAACTTAATTTGTTTTATATTTCATCTGTGTCTCCTTTCACATTGGGAGCCCTACTTCTCAAGGATCATAGAATTAAAATATCCGGTAATTTCTCATTTCCTTTATTCCACGTCACATGCATAATTATCTCAGGATAATAATTCTAATACCATCACCACCAATATTATTTATAGAAGCAATTATTTTTTTTATTTGTTCTCTCCATTATCATTCTTTAAAAAAATAATTGTCCTTATATACATTGTTAGAACACATAGTGTTACATACTAAAATCTCTCCTTTTTAATCCTCATTTAGTATTAGTTCCATAAGTAATTCTGTATGAAATCCCCACCACCAATCCTACCAGGCGTACATATATTTAAAACTCTTTAGCCCTATATTGTTTCTCCTCTACTTGTCTGCATGCACATGGAACAATGAAGGAAAAGGGAACCAGCTTTGTTGGTTAGATGTGCTTATTCTCCTAGGTAAGCACTGATGACAGACTGTCTTGGTGTCAAGTGGGACAGATCCAAGAAAACCTTTTTCTCTATTTCTACCAATGTGTTTCATTTCCTAGGAAAATATTGAGGTACATATTGATCATAAATATAACCATTTATCTACAGGATTAGTCTTTACTCTATTTCTTACTTAATTATTCCTCTTTTATTGTTATGAAGCACTAAACATTTTTAAAAACTACTTTAACCATTTGTGAAGAAAACAGATAACCAGATGATTAGTGTTAACATAAGTATTAATCTATTAATTTGTTAAATTACTTATCAACATTAGTCAATTCTTATATATTATCCAAAGTGAACATGCACATAAAATGTATGTGAGAGTTAATGGTTTATGCAGAGGTATACATTCATCTTTCTTTACATAAGAACATTTTTAATTATTGGAATTATCTTCTGTGTGTTCATGTGCTACTGAAAAGATCATTGGTGAGTAATAGGGTACAATGAAACAGATATTGTCCAAAAATAAATATTCTATTAGTTTAGCAATTTATTTGCATTATAGAAACACCCAGACAACTCTAATGAGGTCAAATTTTCTGCTTAAAAACTTATTAAGTATAGACTTTGCTAACTCATTTTCACCTGCAACACTGATAACTAAAATCTACTTTGAAAATACAACATATTTCCTTTCAGCAATTTATTGTTCAGATTTAGTTCTAAATGATTAAAAAGCACAGTTATATAGATAGTTATAAAATTTAACTACATAGACATTAAAATAGGAACAAACTTCAGTTAATCAGCAGGTCCGTATAAAGAGAATGGAGTTAGAGACCACTGACTGCTTAAAAAGGTATAATAAAATTTTTAAGAGTTTATTTGAGTAAAAATAGACTCAAATAGGGCAGCACCAAACCCCAAGTGGTTAGGAGTACTTCACCAGGAGCTAGGGGAAAGACTTTTATAGAGAAGAGGAGGAAGCAAAGCAAGAAAATTATTTGATTGGCCATAACTTAAGTGGTTGCATTCTTGGGGGAAGCCTAGGTGGCTGTTTGTGATTGGTTGTGCTTAAGTCTTGATTTCTTAACCTTCAGGCATTTATAGGCTTAGATTTGGGTTTGTGTACATAGGCTGTAAGGTATTAGATCCTCCTTAGTCTACTGGCCTCCTGATTTAATTAATTTAACAGACCTTATATGAATGCTTCAATAATTTAAATGAGTTGAATGTAGATACTTGGTGTCAAAACAATTTTTTTTCTTATTCATGTAAATTCTATAGCCAATAAGCAGGAAAATTTGAGGAATAGCTCTGTTTTCTCTTTGGTTGTTTATCTTTTCTGACACATTATGATTCACCCACATTTTCTAAAATTTTTAATTGAAAAAATTGTTTGAAAAAAACTATTACTCAAAAACAAGTGACTATTTTATGTTATATAAATCACTTGAAAGGCATATTTATTAGTCTTCAACAGTTCTATGCCCTGTTTTTGGTGTCTCCCAGTGTACATGCTATGTAACAACTATACCTGACCACCTCAGTCATTCTACTCAGGTACCTCAAGTTATCATCTTAGAAAGCCATGCGAAATTTTTTGAATTTGTTTGTAAAATATTATGGTATTTAAAAATAAATACATTAAAATAAAAATAATCATGCAAATAAAAATTTAGAGTATTAGCTTTGCGATCAAACAGATTTGAGTTCGAAGAATGCAAAAAACAGATGTTTAATAACACTTGTTGAACAAATGAAAGAATCAAGCAGTCATTCAGTCATTTAATAAATACTAGTTCTATTCCTCATAGACTATGTAACATTCAGTGTGTTATTTGGATAACTGATACGCAGAAAAGTTATTTATAAGACAGAGAATAGCTCACAGAATTGGAGTGAAGACAAGTGGCATATTGCAAGCAAACATCAGAAAAAAGAATCTTCAACATAATAACTGGTCAATAAATCTTTCTTTGTTGTTTTCTTTCTTGAAGATATTTGGGCTGTTTTTAGCAATGTGCTGTCAAGTCCTATACACGATTGTAAATAAGGGTATTTATTTATGCTTACAAACATACAAAGGCACTAACTCTATCCAAGGCTTAATCTGGAAAATACTGCAGCTTGAAGTTTATTAGACCATAAAGTTGCTTGGAAAATTTTCAGACTCTAAGTGGATATCTTGAAAAGCATTTCTTGAACATCTTGAATGACATATAACTTGGAACTTTCCAAGAGGACTCATCAGAACATTCACAGGAGTACAAAAACCTCTTTTCATTACCTAAGCTTTCTCATATGCATGAACATATTGCTGAGTCAGTTTAATTAATCTATTTCTGGGTTTTAGCATTTTTACTTCTTGTGCTGGATGAAATCAGATCAGTGTAGGAGATTAGTAATGGTAGGTGAATTTTTTAATATAACACTATTGCTGACTATTTTTTTTTTTCTCAGCATATTTACTTTCCATCTTTATTTTCTGTTTTCAGCAATATCACTTTTGGCCAAACATAGTTCTCAATTCCCTTCTATTTTCTCTCATGGTACATAGGAAAATTTTTAAAAAATTAAAAAATTTTATGCCAAATTCAATGTCCTTTTTTTAAACTTAAACTTTCTGTAAATATTACATCTGTTGTATTTCTCTTCCTTCTTGAATCTTGGTTTCCAAAGTACACCTGTACCAAAATGTTCCTCATACCCCTCCAGAAACCCTTTCTCTGTTTCACTCTTCGTTTTTCCAGTTCCTGCATTTTAGGCTCTCTTACAATATTTGGTGGCTATCCATCTTAACAGAATTGTGAAGTGCCACCAAGAACACCTTTCAGGTAGGTAGTAATGATTACTCCTGCTGCTGGGTGTGCTGCCAGGAGAAAGGTCTCAACTCTCAACACCTCTAAGGGGGCATGTCAGTTGAAGAGAATTATCGGGCCAAAGAGCATGCCTCCTTCACAGGGCAGCCATTGCTAAAGGCTGACTGGTACAGCGGCATAAGGCCCAGCTCTGCTCCAACTCGGGGCAGCTTTACAGGTTCATACCATCTTCGGAACATCCTGGAGGATTAGATAAAGCTTCTGCTGAGACTGGATCCCACTTTGACTTCTCCCTTTTCCCAATCTGTTGATCCTAAGCCACTCCCTAATAAATGTCATGCTTGCTAATCTCCATATCAGAGCTTGTTTCTGTGGGAACCCAACCTGTGACAGTCATCTTTTTATTTTTCCCCTCATGCTATTCTCCTTTCTGATGTAATCTCAAGCTCTCTGTAACTCAAATAACATCAGGTGATAATTTCTACCTCTTTCTCTTGCCCTGTAGTAACCCTTAGATTACTAGTACTCCATCTCCTGAGTCAAATTCTTCCTAAGGCACATACATTTTATTTGGGTAATGACTCTTCAGACTATATCCATGCCACTCAGTTATATTCATTTTTTAAATCCATTCGCAAGTATTTACTGAGGGTTTACTAAATTATTTTTTTAATTCAACTCAGGAGAAACTACTATTTTATTCTAAATCATTAATTGACATTTCTTTTGGGTAAAACTAGATAAAATATTGAGCTTTTTGGAGTATTGTTGCAATTTAAATGTCACACGGGGTTAATTTTATTTGAGTGTAATCTTGCAACTGAAGGGTGTCCTGAGTCGGAAGCAATATCTAAGCATCTGGAACCTCTGGTACTGGGAGCTTCTTTGGTACTCTTCTAATGTAGCAGTTTTCAAGTCATTTGAGCTTATCTGTGTCATCAAATGTCTTAAATATACACTATTTCCCTGCCTTGATCTAAAGAAATAGTGCCAAAATTAGTTTGCAGGGCAATATCAAACTAAAAGAGCTTTTGCACAGTAAGGAAAACCAACAACAAAATAAAAAAAGCCACCTATAGAATGGGAGAAAATATTTGGAAATCATATAGCTGATAAGAAGTTAATGTCCAAAATATACAAAGACCTCATACAACTCAATAGCAAAAAATTCCCAAACAATCCAATTAAAATATGAGTAGAAGATCTGAATAGACATTTTTTCCAAAGAAGACACACAGATGGCCAAGAGGTTCATAAAAAGATAATCAACATCAGGGAAATTCAAATAAAATCTATAATGAGATATCACCTCACACCTGTTAGAATGGCTATTACCAAAAAGACAAGAAGAATAAATATTGTTGACAATAAAAAGAAAAGGGAACCCTTGTGCACTGCTGATGGGAATGTAAATTGGTATAGTCACTGTGGCAAACAGTATGGAGGTTCCTCAACAAGTTAAAAAAAGAACTACCATATGATCCAGCAATTCTATATCTGGGTATTTATCAGAAAAAAATTACAAAGCTAACTCAAAAAGATATAAGCACCTTTATGTTCATTGCAGCATTATTTATAACTAGAGGCCCGGTGCATGAAATTGTGCACAGGTAGGGTTCCTAGGCCTGGCCAGAGATCAGGGCCGATATGTGGGGTAACCGGCGGGGCGATCGGGGCCCCTGCTCACACCTGCCTTGGCTGGTGGCCTGGCATCACCCACTCGCCAGCCCTACCTCCCACCATCGCCACTAGGTTGGGGCTTGCGGGCTGGGGCAGCCCCTGTGTTGAGCATTTGCCTCCTGGTGGTCAGTGCGCATCATAGCGACATTGTCCTGCTGTTCAGTCGTTTGCATATTAGGGTTTTATTATATTGGATAGACATGAAAACTGCATAATCCCCTAAGGGCATTATGCTAAGTGAAATAAATTAGACAGAGAAAAACTAATACCGTATGATCTCACTTATATGTGGAATATAAAAAAAACACACACAAAAACAAAAGAAGCAAGCAAACAAAAAGTTGAGTACATGGATACAGAAAACAGATTGGTAGTTGTTAGAGGCAGAGGTAAAGGGGAAGGCTGGTGGGAGGGAGAAATGGATGAAGGGTGTTAAAAAGTACGAACTTCCAGTTATAAAGTAAACAAGTTTTGGGGATGTAATGGATAGCATGGTGACTATTGTTAATAACACTAGATTGTATATTTGAAAGTTGTAAGAGAGCAAGTTTTAAAAGTTCACATCATAAGGAAAAATTTGTATGTATGGTGACTAATATTAACTAGACTTACTGTGATAATCATGCTGGAAACATACAAATATTGAATCATTATATTGTATATAATGAAACATGTAAAACGTAATATATTACTATACCTGAAAGTAATATAATGTTATGCAATTATACCTCAATAAAAAAGAAACACTGTCACTAAGCCATTAGAATATTCAAAAAGTACTTTTATAACTCTATGACAAAAAATAGTTAATTTTCCTCTTCTTAATCTTAGGTAGTGGTGGAAAGTATTTTGACATCAAGGTAAACTTTTATTTTTAAATAGAGCTTAGTGAATATACAATTACGTTCTTCTAGCTTCCACATATTCTGTTGCCCTATTATATTAATTATCATTTTCAATCTTGCTCCTGTCAATTTTTAAGTTATTGCACTGCATATTTAGTCCCTCATGTGATGAGAGCTTCTTCACTGAGGTGTTAATAAAAACGAATTGCCTTCTTAACTTTTTCTGCTTTTCTCACATCCAGTTTATGTCCTTTACTAAGTGTGTGTGTGTGTGTGTGTGTGTGTGTGTGTGTGTGTGATTATCTACATAAATTTTACTTCTAACTTACTATCACTTTATTCCAGGGAAGATTTAAGATAGTTTATGGAGATTGAATTTTATATATATGCATATGTGTATATATGCATGAATTTCATATCTATGTCACCTTGATTTCAACCTTTGTCATTGGCCAGATATCCCAAATTAAAATAAAAGTATGTGCCAGATATACCAAATCACATATATGTGCATGATTTTTCCTTCCTTTCATAACAGATAAGGGGCAACCAGTGAGTGAACCAAGACCCCCTTCTCATCTATTGGGATCAGAAAGTTAGCAGGGAACATCCCAAGAGGGGATGCACTTGTCTCTTCTCTGGTTTTAATGAAAGAATCATGAGAGCATCATTGCTAGCCTCCTCTGATGTAAATAGCTTCTTGACATATCAGTAGAGCCCTTCAAAGAAAGATCAGCAGCATAATTAAATTTTATGCTACACCTCCATCTTAGAAATACATTTTTTGATTAATTGATGAAGATGGACTTAGTTATAACCAGAAGCTAAGAAACAAACATGACTCAACTGAAAGGTGTCACAATTTCCAAAAAGCGAGCACTAAGTTAATGCTAATGTGATTTGACACATTTTCCTCAAAAAATCTATTGCTAGGGTTGGTAAGTATTTAGCTGGTTGAGAGTTCTCAGTTTCCTCTGGTGGTGAGAATTTGATTTCATATTTAGGATTGAATTTATCTCTCCAAGTAAATTTATAACCAAAAGTTTTGGTGGTCTGAGGTGATGAGTTATAATAATTATTATTTTTTTGCAATGTATTCGATTTCTACTTGGGAAGAATTTAAACATGACAATTGTTGAAGATGCTAGGGAACTCAGCCTGAAGCCACATTTGATTAGAAAGACTGCTATTTCTATTTAGATTGTTTGCTTGATGTGCCTTGGGAGGAGGCCCAGTAGAAATCATGCGGGATATTTTTCTATATCACTTTCCCACTGTGAAAACACTTGCCACTCATACTAGTTCTCAGATAATGTGCATTGATTGGATGACTAAAGCCCAGCCATTCAACATTTTGTCAGAAATCAAATGCAAATGTATTCTTATAGTATCCTATATTTTCTCCATTATAGAACTTACCACATAACTATACTAGCAACATCTGCTAATTCCTAGTCCCGCCACTTTGACAGTGAACTCTGTGAGTCAGGACAAAGGTTCAATCCATATTGCAGCCTCAGAGCTATCCAAGGGCCTGGCATATATAATAGATATGGCACATTGTTGCTGAATAAAACAATCATGAGAAAATTGTCTTAGAGGTCATTTCCAAGACCATTAAACCCAGAAGGTGCTTCAAGACCTACTTAAGATTTCCTTAAGAAAAAGACAAAATATCAACAGCATATAGCATTTTCACAGCTGGAATTTCTCTTGGCTATGTCTTTTTCTTTTCTTTCTTTTTTTAAAACTAGGATTTGTGAGAAAGCCTTGAAGCAATTAGGCACGAACAGACTGCTTTCCCTACCATGTTTGGTGTCAAACAAGGCAACTGGGCAAATGAGTTTTTCTCTTTGGCTTTTTGAGGTGTGCATGAAGAATGTGATGTGGGGTTTCTGAGTTTTGTCTGTCCTAATGACCAACTTCCAGCTCTTAGGCAGGTTAGTTACTAGTATATTCATAAGGCCATCGTTTGAGTAAAATGTTATATTTCATTCATTGAGCTAGTTATAATGTTATCCACATGCCTGGATTGATATTAATTTGCAATGGCATTAAGTGCAGAAATACCTAGAAAAGTATTGTGTGTGAATGGAAGGGTAACCCTGGCCAAGTTCTAAATCTTTGGAACTTAGCATTCACTCAACAACAACAACAACGGCTCCTACTTACTGAGCGCTTATTATGTATCAGTTCTTTCATAGAGTTTATGATACTTAATTCTCAGAAAAACACAGTGAATTTGGAATTATTAACATCATCATTTTTAATGATGAGAAAGCTAAAGCTGAGGTTAAATATAGTTCCCAAGGTAACACAATTTATGAAGCATAAGTGAGATTTCAAATCAAGAACCTGATTCTTGAATTTGTGTTTTTAATCATGATAATATCCTGCACTTAATTCCAGATAATTAAACCAACTTTTTAATAGATGATGAAGAGGAATAAAATTTGTCAATTTTTATACAATAAAACCTAGGGTTAATGAATTTGAATGAAATGACATATGCACTATGGTGTCCTGGAAAATTCCAAGAACTGCATGAGGTATATAATTGATAAACCTAGTCATCTTTAGCAACTAGTTATGCAGTTTCTTGTGGAAAATTAATTGCACACTTTTTTGTTCCCCACAGAATTAAACTTTAAAAAAAATCCATTTGCCAAGCTCTCATTTGGAGCCTGGAATATTAAACTGTCATCTCACAGCCAAAAAAGGACAAGGGTAAAATGAAAATGGATCTTATCCCAAATAACTAAAAGTCTTTCTGGCATTGTTTAATATTTGGAGGGAAAAAAGTGAGCTGCACTATAACAGAGCAGAAAGCTCCTTGCTGTCATGGTTTGACTACTGCTTTTAACCTCAGAATTAAACAGAACAGAACAAAACACATTTCCTACAGCCCACAGTGAGGTAATACTCAGTTTCACAGCACCATTTTTGGAGTCAAGTACACTATCTTCTATCTACTCATTTTCTTTCCTAAACCCCTAAGCAGGAGGCCTCATACACTTTTTCACAGAGCATTCACTCCGTTATTTAAATATTTCCTTTACTCTGACAGACTCTAGGTGCCTGTCCTGTTGAAATTATAGAGTGAAGACATTCATAAGGTCTATTCTATTTGGGAGAATAATGTTCTTAAAGACAGAATTTACAGTAATGTATCAGAAGATGGAATTTAGAGAGTTGTAGATGAACACCATCTATTTTGCAGCCTGCTGTAAAGAGATTTTTCCCCCCACCCTTTGTGCAGGCTTTTTTTTTTTTTTTTTTTTTTTTTTTTTTTTTTTTTAGTTTAAAGAAATTGCTTCTGAATAGGAAACTCTCTAGCCTTTCATGCTGTGTTTTCTTACCCCTTTTAATCCTTAGTTTGCATTTCAAGAAACATTTGCATGAAAACAAGTCCTGTTTGCTTGAAGTTTTATCTGTTCTGACTTCTGATGGATTGACCTCCAGCCGTAATTAGTGATGGAGGAGCTTCAAAAGGCTGCCACCCCCCATCCTTTAACTCAGGCTCCTTTCCCTTTATTGAATAAATCCTCTGCCCCCAATCTCCAGGGCAGGCCTTCCTTTCACTGACCCTAGGAGAGTGTCAGCCCCCTTTCCCCTTCTTTTGACCTTTGGTCAATAAACTCATAATCCCACTCCAACTGTGAGCTTTTCACTTGCAAGTGTGAGGCAGCATCACTCTGCCTGAAGTTCCCAGTTGTGACTGCCTTGAAATGTGCCTTAACCTAAAGACACACACTCCCCGGTGTGGGGCAGTTCCACATTTCCACTGCAAGGTGGCACCTGCTAAGCATCCTGGGAGAACCGCCTCACCCTTCTTCAGAAAACGTGCTTGACCCTCCTAATCTGGGCAAGTGTCCTTGATTTGTACCACCATCACATCCTGTGCTCCCACTGTCATAACACGCATCACATTCTTGCAATGGCTTATTTAAATATCTATAAACTGCATGGATTCAAGGACCACATTAATTTTCTCTATATCCTCTATCTCTTAACAGTGTCTCACTCTTGGTAGTTGCTCCGTAACCATTTATGAAATGAATTAGTGAATGAATATTCTTCAGTTACTCCGTCTGCAGTGATGCTTCCTTCGGGGAGTTCACCAAAGTCAGAGACAGGGGCGCAACCTTTGGCAAGTAGTTGCTTGCATTTCTGGAGCTGCTCAGCCCTTGATACCCATTTGTTCTATAAACAGTGAAGGAGGTATGGGGGTGAAGGGTTGGGAGTAGGTATCTCTGAAGAATAAACATCCTGAACAAAGATACAGAGGTGGGAAAAGGAGAAAGAACATATGAGAGGGTCTTACGTGACGTTGAGGCCACAGCAGCCCTTGACCATTTCTATCATTCCTGCTAGTCCTAGTTTTCCAAATTTTCTCTCAAATGCCACTTATTTCATAATGCTTTTCACATTCCCTAGAAAGCTATATCTTTCGGGTCCCTTTAGAATTTTGTATTTTTTTTCATGGAACTGGTGTATTTTGAATTATATAAATTTGTGTGCATACCATCACATCTCACATGTTTAACTGTAGACTCTCTGAGGGGGAGAGCTGTTCATCACTCATACTTGCATCTTCTGTACAACATAGAAATTGAGCACATGGTAGTACACATTATTAGTATTAATCATCATCATCATCATCATTTACTCTTGACTTTAAGGTGAATATATTCATCAGTAATGCAAAGTATGCAATAAATGAAGAAAACTGCCTTTTTTTGGGGTTTTGTCTACCTACCATACTGCTCTGGAGCTGTTTGGCTTTATAGACTAATTATCTAGCCACTGGTAATTTATCTCTGGAGCTTGAAGGTTTGTGTATGAAGTTTAGATACTGCAAGAAGCAAAGTGATATATTCTACTACTTCTATTTATTTAACTTATTTTTAAATCCTCACCAAAATATATGTTTTTATTGATTTTTCAGAGAGAGAGAGAGGAAGAGGGAGAGAGAGATGGAGATAGATAGATGGATGAATGGGTAGATAGATAGATAGATAGATAGATAGATGGAAACATCTATGTGAGAGAAACATTGTTCAGTTGCCTCCTGTACATACTCTGACCAGGGATCAAACCCAAAAACTATGTGCCCTGACTGGGAATCAAGGGACAATGCTCAAACCGACTGAGACAGTGGCCAGAGCTTTCCACTGCTTTTAAAGCAACAACAAAATAAGACTTTTAAGTTAGAGAGGAAAACTGTTATTTGAATTAGAATTTAAAACTTTGACCCTAGAAATAGATTTGTGTTCCCTCTTGTTTTGCTCCACCTGCCCACTGGGGAAGAGCTGGTCATGAAGGAGACCTGAAACACCTGGCAGGCTCGGTTCCCACTGAGGCAGCCACACTGTGCTTTGGCTCTCTGCTGCCAAGCGTCCTGCACTGCTTCTTAAGGTGAAAGAGTCGAAAAGCCAGGTGATTTCTGTTTCCCATAGCTTAGCTGTGTGGCCTTGGATAGCTCAGTTAATTTATGCAGATCCCATAATTTTTTAAACAATGTAGTTTAAGATCTCTCTTAGCTTCTTCACATTTCTAGAATTTTTTTGACATTTTAGGAAAAGCAAGGAGAGAGATGATTGACATACAACTTTTATTTTACTCTTGCAAGCTGGTCTTACTGCAGAGGGACCTATGATGGCTGAGCTTTCCATACTATAAAAAAAACAACACAAACATAGGCATGATTTTCCTTTAAGCTTCTGTTTTATTCTACTGGGTAAGATTTTTGCCAAATTCTGTAGGTTAC
>NC_137073.1:59302655-59362655 GCF_951640355.1 Cnephaeus nilssonii
TGTTACTCTGTCTCAATTATTATTATTGTTAAGTATGTTTTTATTGATTTTAGAGAGAGAGGAAGGGAGAGGGATAGAAAGATTGGAACATCGATGAAAGAGAAGCATTGATTGGCTGCCCCCTACTAGGGATCAAGCCCACAACCTGGGCATGTGCCCTGGTCAGAATCAAACCGGCAACCTCTTGGTTCATGGGTCAATGCTCAATCACTGAGCCACACTGTCCAGGCATGTCTCAATTATTTCTGACAAAATAATCTATGTCATATTCTGAGCTCAGAAATGCAGGCCTTGTGCAAATATAGAGATAACACTCAATAAATAATCTGAATTGACACAGTAGGAAGAAAATTTCACAGGGAATATCCCATTCTCTTCTCTTCTTTAGAGGCAAATCAGGTAGCAGAGAAATTTTGCCTCTAAATAAAAAGTGTAGGTATTTAGCATTCTAGTTTTTAAAATGAAACATTGAGCCCTGACCAGTGTGGCTCAGTTGGTTGAAGCATCGTCCCATACACTGAAAATTTGAGGGTTAGATTTCTATTCAGGGCAGGAAACGATCAATGTTTCTCTCCCTTTCCCCTCCCTCTTTCTAAAACAAAAAAAGAAAAAAAGAAAAGAAATTGAAACATGAGGCAGTCCCTATTTTTTTAATGCCTGTTACATCTATCCATATTTTACTACTGTCTCCAAGACCTACAGATAAGAGTCTAAGCAGCATGGTTGCCTGGGGAGAATCTGCCCCTTATGAACTTGCAGAGAGTTGAGGGGTGGAAAAGTGGAGCCGAGTGCAAAGCAATGGAGCTTAATGCTCTAATGTGAAGTGACTGGACTCATTTGTAGCATCCTGATGCCATTTCATGCCTGTTGGTTTGTTTTTCCATCCTAGTTGTAAATTATTCCTAGGATAGACACTTTTTATGCCTTTCATACTTTTTCATAGCATTCAGGATATCGCTGTACATGGCAGGTATTCAAATATATGCTTAGGGTATCATTTTAGTGTTGAAACAGTGTGTATTATATTCCAATACTCACAAAAGGCTGGGAATTCTTTTGGGTGGTTCCTGCTAAGAAAGCTTCAGGGATTCTTGGGTCTGTGACCTGCCTTGTGGTCCTGTTAGAAACAGCCTGAGTCTACAGTTATGTGCCCTGAGATGGGCTGAACTTACCTTAGGATCATTAGCTTCAGAACTCAGCTAGCATCCAGGCAGTGCCAAATAACAACATGGTCTTCTCTGTCCCTACAAAATAAGAAATACAAGAATGAAACAGCATTTTAATTTTGAAATATATTTTTTAACAATACTTTATGTTAAAGTTGCTTGAAGAAAGAATTAATTTTGAAAGCAAAAAGACAACTTGTTGATTTTGACAATGGAGTACTCCTTTAGCTCTAGGCATTTCCTCAGGCCAATCTTCACGCTAGTTTCTCCCCCTGTGAAGTGACCTTTCTCTCCCCTGGGTTAATACAGATTACAAAGGTACCTGGGCTGCGGGCTGATGGAGGAGGAGAGAAAAAAACCTGCAATATCTACATGAGAATGTGGAGAGTGTCTCCTAAGATTATGTGTAAATGACATTGAGGAAATGTACTTAATGGATTTGAACAACAATACTTTTGAGAAGCGCAACAAAAAAGGAGACAGAATCATTTATTTTCTTAATGTAAATTCAGTGTATTTATCTCGAGGTGATTTATAAACTTCACCACTTCACAAAATCCCTTTTGATAGTTCTTTATGCTTGTAGTGTCACCGGTTTTCAGATTAAATGTCATAAAACACTGAGTTTACAGTTCCTCGGTTGCATATTTTGACTACATTCTTTCCTAATGTAACCTAAAATAAAATAAAATCCCACAAAGCCTCACACTCAGTTGAGTAGTACAATCAAAGCTATGAATGAAGATAATGAGTCAGTTGTTTTTATCCACCAATAAGAACACCTCAACTGTTACATATAATCCATCCATCAACCAACAGGAGTGTCTGCCTGCTGCACAGCTGGCAGTGCTATTCTGCAAGGCTCTTAAATCTCCCTTTCCTATCTAATAAAAGAGTAATATGCAAATTAACCATCACTCCACTACACCCACAAGCCATGCCCACCAGCCAATCAGTGCAGGTATGCAAATTAACCCCAACCAAGATGGCTGCTGCCACAGAGAGCAGGAGGGAGGCTTGGTTTCCCCAGCAATAGAGAGGAAGCCAAGCTTTCCACACACCCTGGCGGGCCCAGGCCTCCACTCAAGAATACAAAGTTTCAATTATAGAAGATAAATCCCAAGAAAAATGGCAGCAGCCACAGAGCTGGAGAGAGCAGGCTAGGGCTGCCCCCGGCGACCGAGGAAGCCAAGCTTTCAACCTGCCCTGGCCAGCCCAGGCATCCGCTTAAGGCTACAAAGTTTCAATTATAGAAGGTAAACAAATCCAAACAGAAATGGTGGCAGCCACTGAGCAAGCAGAAGGCTTGGCTCCGCTCCAGGCTACAAAATTTCAATTGTAGAAGATAAATATATCCCAGATACCAGGGCCTCCGCTTGGGTCGCCGGGGGGCATGGCCAGTCTGCAAACCACCACAGGCCCCTCGCCCAGGCTGCCCCACGCCCCAAGGGAACCCCCACCCTGATCCGGGACACCCTTCAGGGCAAACCAGCTGGCCCCCACCCATGCACCAGGCCTCTATCCTATCTAATAAAAGAGGAATATGCAGATTGACCATCACTCCAACACACAAGATCAAGATAGCTGCCCCCATGTGGATACAAGATGGCCACCACAAGATGGCCAGCAGGGGAGGGCATTTGGGAGGGACCAGGCCTGCAAGGGAGGGCAGTTGGGGGCAATCAAGCCTGCAGGGGAGGGCAGTTAGGGGTGACCAGGTCGGCAGTGGAGGGAAGTTGGGGGCAAACAGGCCGGCAGGGGAGCAGTTAGACATCAATCAGGCTGGTAGGGCAGGGGTTAGTGGGTGATCAGGCTGGCAGGCAAAAGTGGTTAGGGGCAATCAGGAAGGCAGGCAGGTGAGCAGTTGGGAGCCAGCAGTCCTGGATTGTGAGAGGGATGTAGGGCAGTGGGACATCCCTTGAGGGGTCCCAGATTGGAGAGGGTGCAGGCTGGGCTGAGGGACACCCCCCCCGTGCACGAATTTCGTGCACCGGGCCTCTAGTTGTTATACATTAGTGGAGAGTGTCATTTTTACAAGACATTGGGACTATAGCTTAGCTGATATGTTTTGCTAATTTAGGACAAATTCTTAATGCAAATAAAATCACCACTACTAATTCCAGGTTTAATTTAGATGGGATTTTTTTTTTATACCATGAAGCCACCATAGTTTAGATGTAAAAAGGACATCTAAAAATGTTCAGGCTCTCACAGTTAGTGAATTTCCTGGTGATAGTTGGTGGAGAATTCAGAAGATGATGGTTTGCAGAGTTCCTGGGGGACATTTTGGTATTGTGAAGACCAGTGTTTCTCAAAATTAGTGTGCATCAGAATGACCTGAAGGGCTTGTTAAAACACAAATTACTTGGCCTAGCTGGTTTGACTTAGTAGGTAGAGTGTTAGCCTGCAGACTGAAGGATCCTGGGTTTGATTCTGGTCAAGGGCATGTACATTGGTTGCAGGCTCATGGCCCTTCAGGGCATGCTGAAGGCAACTCTCTCTAAAAATCAATGGAAAAATATCCTCGGGTGAGGATTTAAACAAACAAACAAACGAATAAGTAAATCATTGGACCTAAACTCCAAAGTTTCTGGTTTAGAAGGTAAGATGGAAAGATCTGTATTATAACCAGTTCTCTGGTAATGCTGCTGGTCTTAGGACCAGATAGTGATTACCAGTGGTATAGAATAGATCCTAAACCCACTAGAGATTCCCCTAGCATCTTGGCAGACCTGGGAATGTTAAAGGAAAAGAGCAATGGAGTTAAAATCAGGATGGAGAGGAGCTCTGGGTTGATTGGTCAGGCCACACACAGAAATGGGAGAAATTACAACATCTAAAAGACCTCTTTCTACGCTACTGGGATTTATCTCTGCTTAGCTCCTTTAAAAAAAAGCAAAATTGACATTTATATGATGGCAAATTGTAAGGCGCCCGCTGCCAGCGTGAGCAGTTCTGACTACCCACTGTTATTTTTAAATGTTTCAGACACCCTGGGAGCAAGTGCAAAAAAACAGACTCATGATCTAAACAATATGAGGAAAAGGATTCCAGATAGTGTGCTTCACACAAAGACATTCCTTTCTACTTAAGCAGGTTAGAAGATACAGTGTACTGCGGAGCAATTATTTCAGAAGAAAAAAAATACATAAAGGGCTTTTTCATGACTATTTCCAGACCTAAATATTCTTACCACTATTTACCAATGCAGTTGAAATGTGGGTTATTTCATTTGAGAACATTTCTTACTCATCAAGGAAAGGTAAGAAGCAGTGCGTACAACATGTGGATTTCATAAGTTACCTTTGTTCAAAACATGTAAACAATTTGTCCCCACCCCCACAGACCTTCAGCAACCAAGGATGATGGTCTTTGTGGCCAGGGTAAGGTGCACATATGCACAGTTTGGTTGTATTTTCTGGGTACCATTAGTCCAAAAGGAGAACACTGATTTACAGTCAACAGTTTCAGCAAGTGACCCTTGGCAGAAAGGCTCTGCTTTTTCAGCTGGCGCTGTTGTTGAAGTTCAGAGGAATAGCTCATCTGTCTCTATTTCAGGCGTCTGGCAAGTGGAGCACTGTTTCAGCATTCTCCATTCCACTAACTGCTTACAGATGACTTCCATATTCTGGAGCATCTGCTGGTTATCTCATTTCTCTCGTTTTGGGTTATTTTCCCAGTTGTGTTTTGAAAAAAATTCCCTCTCTAGCTTTTATTTTGTAACCACACTATTGTTGCTGTTGTCATTTTGGGAGAAATTAGCAGATGTGTCTGGTGTTTACCCCATGAAATAGGCCAAACCTGTGGACAATCGGAAAACAGAAATGGTGATTTTTTTTTTTTAAAAAGGAAACAAAAATAAATAAATAAACAAATAAATAAATAAGTAAGTTAAGAGCACAGCTGAATCACAATTGTAAAATATGTTCAGGAAATGATTCATGGACTGAAAGTAAACAGTCATCAATAATTTGGGGACCTTTTTTTAAAGTTCTTATATACAAGGCTGTACTCAAGGAAATTCTATACACATGTAGTTGCTATATCTAATACATATGTGTAATATAAATGTTACTCACAACTTATTACTATAAATGGATATATTTGTTCTTATCCTTACTGATGATTTGCCAGGTACAGGGCTTTGCTCTATTATCTCATAAAATAGAAAAACAGGCAAATATCTGGCTTCTTCCAGAGGATACTTTTCTCATTTTCATAATAGACAGACACATAGAACTCATAATATGTTTATTCCTGCTTCTTCATTTGCTTTTTACAGCACATGAATGGTGTTCTGCATATATTAGGGCAATTTTTATTTTTAGTAATCAGATATATGGGGCACTTGCACATGAATTTGAAT
Organism: Cnephaeus nilssonii; assembly: GCF_951640355.1. Taxonomy (NCBI): domain Eukaryota; kingdom Metazoa; phylum Chordata; class Mammalia; order Chiroptera; family Vespertilionidae; genus Cnephaeus; species Cnephaeus nilssonii. The sequence goes on from NC_137073.1 coordinate 59,308,188, forward strand.
GTTAATGTATTTATTTAAAAGCAGGTTGACTGGTGCCATTAAAATTGTGATCTTCACTTGATTTATGCCCAATGAAAATTTCTTTTAAGAAAACTGCTAATTGGACAACAAGGATGGCTGTTCTAATTGCAATCATTTTCTTCAAAAAGAGAAAGCACAATGGGCATGTGATTAGCTAACAGTCTGATTTCCTCAATTTTTTGAGATCTTAAAATACAGAAAAGATGAAAGAACAGCATAAAAAACACCCATCATGACATACAATATTAAAAACATCCCACTAGCTTTATTTGCCCCATCATTTTTTAAAGAAACAAACTTTTACAAATTTAGCCTGTCTCCTACAACCACTCCCTGCCATTCTACTACTTGCTCTTCCTTCCCAAAGACAACTTCTGTCCTGAAGTCGATGTACTTGATTTCCAGTCCATTTCTTATGCTTTTATCTACATATACCATATATTTATCCAAGGCGATATTATTTACCATCATTGAAAAAAACAAAATAAAACACTTAGAAAACACCTCTTCAGAAACAAAATCCCGTGTGCCTGCTATTTTACAAAGGATTAGATACATATTTTCTATTACTACAAGCATGGAAAACCCAAACCTTTAAGAAGCTACAGCACTGTGGTCTGAATTTTTGTATCTCTTCAATATTCATATGTTGAAGTCCTCACCCCGAAAGGTGATGGTATTAGGAGGTGGGGCCTTTGGCAGGTGATTAGGTCATGAGGGTGGAGCTTTCCTGAATAGGATTAATGCCCTTATAAATAATTTTATTAACCAATGTGACCCCAATAAATTCAATTTAAAAAATAAGTAACAGAGAACAGAAAGATATCACTCACCACTTCTGCCATGGGAAGATACAATGAGAAGTCTGGAACCCAGAAGAGGGTCCTCACACAACTATGCTGTCACCCTGACCTTAGACTTCTAACCTCCACAACTGTAACACATAAAGTTATGTTGTTCATAAGCTACCTGAGCAGACTAAGACATACAGCTTTTCTTATCTTAGCAATCTTTAATAGAATATACATCAGTGATGACCGGAAGAACCCCTATCCCAACCTCCCCTGTGATTGCCCGCGTTGGATGCAAAGATTAGTTTGAGGGGTTGTTCTGTTGCTTGGACACAGATGAGAGGACAAAGGATGAAGGCCGGTGTGTTTAAGAGTGTTGCTAGGGAAACCAAATCATTGTGCTCTTTCTTTGTGAAAATTGGGCAAAATGGATTTCAGCAGCAGCCTGAGAAAATACATTTGCCATCTTGAAAAAGGGGATTGGTTATCATACTGACATTGACTCCTGCTCAGAGAAGTATTGATTTCTGCCCTTTGTTTCAGAAGATGCCACCACTGATGGCCATCTTTGGCCATATAATAGTGAAATCGAAAAGACTAAAGGGAGCCAAGTGTCTTGCCACATTTCAGGGACAGTACAGATTGTTTTTTTGTTGTTGTTGCTGCCAGATGCTGTCTAGAGCTTATACCTAGCCTAACACAAAAGAGCCCCTGCATATCTGATTGCACTGTGGCTCACTCATTACTGTTATCTCCTGAGGATTTTCAAGGATTTGACACTTCTGTTTCATAACGACAGATGACATTTCAGGTCAGCTAGTGGAACTCCTCACACAGAGGCTTCAAGTCTCCTGGAGATTTCTCTGATAGTAACTGCTTGGCCAATGGACATCCAGCCTCGCAATATTTTGCTTGGTAGTGATTCTGCCCTACTATTAAGTATGGGCAGGGGTGGGCTAGAAGGGGTCAATGGGTATAAAAAGGGGACATATGTAATACTTTTAACAATAAAGATTTTTAAAAAGTATGAGTTGTATGAGTGAGGGGGAAAATTGAGAGGTTTGTATAATAGACTAGAGGCCCGGTGCACGAAATTTGTGCACAGGGATGGGGGGGTGTCCCTCAGCCCAGCCTACACCCTCTCCAATCTGGGACCCCTCAAGGGATGTCCGACTACCTGTGTAGGCCCGATCCCACTGGGCCTAAATGGGCAGTCGGACATCCTTCTCACAACCCAGGACTGCTGGCTCCCAACTGCTCGCCTGCCTGCCTTCCTGATTGCCCCTAACCGCTTCTGCCTGCCAGCCTGATCACCCCCTAACCACTCCGCTGCCAGCCTGATTGATGTCTAACTGTTCCCCTGCCAGCCTGTTTGCCCCCAACTTCCCTCCTCTGCCGGCCTGGTCACCCCTAACAGCCCTCCCCTGCAGGCTTGATCGCCTCCAACTGCCCTCCCTTGCAGGCCTGGTGCCTCCCAACTGCCCTCCCCTGCTGGCCATATTGTGTCCACATGGGGGCAGGATCTTTGACCACATGGGGGCAGACATATTGTGTGTTGGAGTGATGGTCAATCTGCATATTACTCTTTTATTAGATAGGATAGAGGCCTGGTGCATGGGTGGGGGCCAGCTGGTTTGCCCTGAAGGGTGTCGGTTCCCTTGGGGCGAGGGGCGGCCTGAGCGAGGGGCCTGTGGTGGTTTGCAGGCCAGCCATGCCCCCTGGCGACCCAAGCGGAGGCCCTGGTATCTGGAATTTATTTACCTTCTACAATTGAAACTTTGTAGCCTGGAGTGGAGCCAAGCCTCCTGCTCGCTCCTTGGCCAGCAGCCGTTTCCGTTGGGGTTTGTGTATATCTTCTATAATTGAAACTTTGTAGCCTTAAGCGGAGGCCTGGGCCGGCCAGGGTGTGAGGAAAGCAGGGGGCAAACCTAGCCTCCTGCTCTTTCCAGCTCCGTGGCTGCCGTCATTTCTGTTTGGATTTGTTTACCTTCTATAATTGAAACTTTGTAGCTTGAGTGGAGGCTTAGGCTGGGAATGGCAGGCGGAAAGCTTGGCTTCATCCATTGCCTGTGAAACCCAAGCCTCCCTCCTGCTCTCTGTGGCTGTAGCCATCTTGGTTGGGTTTATTTGCATACTCGCTATGATTGGCTGGTGGGCGTGGCTTGTGCATGTAGCGGAGTGATGGTTAATTTGCATATTACTCTTTTATTAGGTAGGATTAGGAATAAAAACAAATACATCATGGGGACCAACACCATGAACAATGATACAATCCAACAAACACACAATGATCTACCTTCCCATTTTTAGAAAACCAAAAAGAAGCAAAAGAAACCATCAACAAAACAACAAGAAAGCCCACTGCATGGGAGAACATATTTGCCAATGTTATCTCCAATAAGGGTTTAATCTCCAACATTTACAGGGAACTCATACAACTTAACAAAAGGAAGATAAACAACCCAATAAAAAAGTGGGTTGTTTATCTAATAAATACTTTTTGAAAGAAGACATACAGAAGCCAAGAGACATATGAAAACATGCTCAATGTCACGAATCATCCGAGAGATGCAAATCAAAATGACAATGAGGTACCATCTCACACCTGTCAGAATACCTATCATCAACAAATCAACAAATGGCAAGTGCTGGAGAGGATGCAAAGAAAAAGGAATCCTCCTGTACTGCTGGTGGGAATGCAGACTGGTGCAGCCACTGTGGAAAACAGTATGGAGTTTCCTCAAAAAACTAAAAATGGAACTCCCATTTGACCCAGTGATCCCACTTCTAGGACTATATCCCAAAAAACTAAAAACACCAATCAGAAAGGATATATGCACCCTTATGTTCATAGCAGCATAATTTACAATAGCTAAGATTTGGAAACAGCCCAAGTGCCCATCAGCAGATGTGTGGATTAAAAAACTGTGGTACATCTACACAATGGAATACTATGCTGCTGTAAAAAGGAAGGAACTCCTACCATTTGCAACAGCATGGATGGACCTGGAGAGCATTATGCTAAGCGAAATAAGTCATTTGGAGAAAGATAAATATCACATGATCTCACTCATTTGTAGAATATAATGAACAACATAAACTGATGAACAAAAACAGATCCAGAGAGAGAGAGAATCATCAATCAGACCGTCAAACCTCAGAGTGGGAGTAAGGGGGAGAGTGGGAGTAAGGGGGAGAGATCAACCAAAGAACTTGTATGCATACATATAAGCATAACCAATGGACACAGACACTATGGAGGTGAGGGCACGAGTGGGGGTGGGGTGTGGGGCAATGGGGGGATAAGGACACATATGTAATACCTTAATCAATAAAGAAAAAAAGAAAATCTAAAAGAAAAAAAAGCATGTCTTTATTATCTCTTCTATGAATAAAGCTTACAGCTAAAGACTTTTTTTCACTACTCATTTATGTTAGCTGTAACGAATACTACATCAAATTTTTTCAATTCATGTTTTTACAATCCTATATTATGTTCTTACACCCCAAACAACAAGAAAATACCTTATCAGTAAGTTATAGGTGCACAGCCAATTTAAATTACAAAAATGATCTCATGGGTATTTGATAATAATTCTGGATCTATAATTTATTTGTAAATGCTATAGATGTATTTATGTTTATCAATTAGAGAGATTAAACAGAGCCATGTTTTTTAATGCAAGACAAGAAACCTCAAAAAGAGTGGCAAATGGGGGTGAATATAGGGGTATATTTTAAATCCACTGATGAAGAAATGTACCTATTTATTTATATGATTCTTTTTCTCCAACTGTGCTGAATCCAACTTGCTAGGCATGCTTAAAAAATATTGCACAGAAGTGTGATGCTACTGAGAAAATATTTTTACAAGGCTGTAAACTTTGGTCACAGACATTTTGGATAGTTCATGAGTGAAAATTTCAATACAGTGCATTTGGTCTGGAACTTTTATGTTTAGCCTCCTTGTGCTCAGCTCAATGAAAGATCACCTTTTATCTGACTTGTATTCTCATCATAGCTGTGTGACATGGTAAATCTAATACTCACAAACATCTGGAAGTTGAAATTCTTGGAAAACTCTTCAATAGAGACACTCGTGTTTTCATTTTGTTTTTGTTTGTTACTAAAGAAAACTGAGTGAGAACCCAAATTCCAGAACTATAGTTCCTGATGGAATATGTGCCAGTGGAGACTATTGCCTCCTGGTTATGCCATGAGAATCTTCGCTGTTCTTTATGATGCCTGGAATTACAATTTAGTTGTAAATACAGAGCCTTGAATTTAACATTTTAAATGACCAGTCTTATTACAAATACTAGAGGCCTAATGCATGGATTCGTGTACTGGTGAGGGGCGTGGCCTTTGGGGATTGGCCCGCTGTGGTGCTCCCACTGTGGGAGTGCACTGACCACCAGGGGGCAGCTCCTACGTTGACTGTCTGCCCCCTGGTGGTCAGTGTACATTATAGCAACTGGTCGACCAGTCGTTCTGGTTGTTCCGCTGTTGGGTTGCTGGGCTTTTATATATATAGACTAGAGGCCTGATGCACGAAGATTCGTGCAAGAATGGGCCTTCCTTCCCCTGGCTGCTGGCACTGCCTTCGCTCTGGCCAGAGCTGCCTTTCCGCTCCGGCTCGGAGCCGCCTTTCTGCCTTCCCACACTGCTCAGAGACCTGGAGTGGCTGGGGTGGTGTGGAATGCCTGCGTCCCACCCCGCCCCTGGCTGCTCGGCGTCTGCGTATGCAAATTAACCTGCCATCTTTGTTGGGTTAATTTGCATACTCACTCCTGATTGACTGGTGGGCGTCGCAAAGGTATGGTCAATTAGCATGTTACGCTTTTATTAGGTACATAATATATGGCAGGCCTTTCCTTAGAGGCTTTGATTACTTATCAGCATAGGTAATTTAGAGATTGAGAGTCCAAGAATAAATATTCACATACCTGGCTATTTTACCTAGTCCTAAGTTTGGGTTCATGGATGGAGTAGATATTATGAGTGGCTTCCTTTGAATCGTTAGAATATATTTATCATGCTGCATTCAATTTGATAACAGCTATCCTAAGGTATTTCCCTTGTCTCCTATAGAATTTCTCAGGAGCTACCTCAATTTCAACACAATATTTTACTTTCTCTTCCTAATCTCTTAAGCAAACCATTAGGCATGGGAGTGGTGTCACCTCAACCCTGGACACATATTAGAATCAGTGGAGCTTTGAAAAAGAGATAACTCTAGTTTTCCATCTTAGTCCTATTAAATCAGAATTGGTGGGAGGAAGGAGATGTGCACTGAATTTTTACAAAACTCTTTAGGCAATTCTAAAATGCAGCTAGGTTTGAGAACTCCTGACTAAATGAAGCATTTAGGATTCATTATGTGATTTATATATTTTAATTACTATTCTACCTTATTTATAAGATGAGTGTATTATATGTTTACATATCTAACTCTAGCACCATTGAAAAATAATCTAAAGGATATAGAGCTTATTTTATACTAGAGGTCCGGTGCACTGGGGGGGAAGGTCCCTCAGCCAGGCCTGTGCCCTCTCGCAGTCCAGGAAACCTTGGGAGATGTCTGCCTGCCCGCTTAGGCCCACTCCCCCTGGGGATTGGGCCTAAGCCGGCAGTCGGACATCCCTCTCGCAGTCCTGGGCTCTTGCGGTCTGGGACCCCTCACTTCTTACTGCCTGCCTGCAGTGGAGGCGGGAGAGGTTCCCGCCACTGCCGCTGTGCTTGCCAGCCATGAGCCTGGCTTCTGGCTGAATGGGTTCCCCTGTGGGAGCGCACTGACTACCAGGGGGCAGCTCTGTGTTGAGCATCTGTCCCCTGGTGGTCAGTGTGCATCATAGCAACTGGTCATTTGGCCGTTCGGTCAATTTACATATTAGGGTTTTATTATATAGGATTGTATTTGCCCTAGTGTCTGGATTTCAATAAATGTTTGAATGAACAAAGAAATTATAATGCAGGCCATATTAGCTAATTTATAAAAAGACTTATTGCAGGTAATAACAATAAATATTGTTTGAGTGAATGAATAGAAGTAAAAAAAAGGGCAGATCTTCACCTTTAACAGCCTCTGACATAGATCTCATGGACAATATTATTAGTAACACCAGGTAATATTTGCATTGTTGTGTATGTACCAATTTGTCTCTATAATATCTTCACCATTAGGTTAACATTTAAGTCTCTTAAAAGAAACAAGTGACTCCTGATTATTTTGTTGAATTCACTGCTTTTTATAATTTCTCCTAATATCAAGGATTACTGCCTGAATTGATTAAAATAAAGAACTTTGATTTGCTCACATTTTAAAAAGTTACTTTTTTGATCTATACTCTTTTTACTTGTAATAATACTCATTCCATCCCTCAACCTAAATACTCAATGAGCAAATCCCTCCATTCTCTGACTTGGCTAAAAATCTTTTTTTATACTCTTTTTTTTTTTTTTTTTTTGCCCCCCGCCCGCTTTCTGTACTCTTAATGGCCTGTCAAGATACCTAGAAGAAACATGTATACCAGGTATTTAGCACACTTCTTGCTCAATAATTCAAACATTACCAATTCTAATTTCTTACCAAATTTCATTTATCTACTTCATGTAGGCAGTAAGGCCTTTGAAAGGAAGTGGGGTCTGCGTGCTCTGATATCACAGAGTCGGAATTCAAATGGCTGCGCAGTGAAAAGTGAATGTTACACCTTGTACTGACAGAGCTTCAGTCTTTGAGGAACTCAAAGAGCTTTAAAACATGATCTTGTTAATCTTCACAATATCCCTTCTAGGAAGTAACATGACATTTTAATGTAAGAAAATCCAGGTGCAGTGTAGAAAATGCCAACCTGCCTTACTGGAGGGAATTTTTGAAAGATTTGAAATCTCTTTTAAGATTTTTTTTCTTCTTTGCTTGTTTATGTATTTCAGACTTCAGACTTTTCAGTGCCGTGTTTGTGCCTGGTAAGCTTGAAATGATCCCAGGTGGTATTTCCAACCCAAACGACAATTGCTTTTCTAGGCTACACATGTATTCTTTTTATTTGCTTCAAATTATTGTATAAAGATAGTTTATAGGTGAAATGTGACAAATCTTTGGGATTTTGACTTTTAGATTCTTTAATAAAGAAGTGGCTTTTTAGTTATGTTATTTTCAGTATATACATTACAACCAGTCACAAAATAAAATTTCTATTGCCTGATGGTGGGTAAAAATTAAGTAAGAACATTAGAGATAAAATTTTCACTTTAATTTCTTTTTGACTCTGCTCTTCCTTTACAGAAACCTTATGTTTTTGGTGCAAGAGGGAGTTGGACATTTATGCATAGATTATTCACTTAGCTCTTCTTTTTTGCATCAGTATTGAATTTAAGTAAATGTATATTAAATAAGATTTATTGTTTACCCCCAAAGGGATTTTGGATAATTGTTAAATTTTAGTTTCATAAAGAGCTGTTGTGAAATGTATAAGAATACAAAAATAAAAATTTTAAATCGAAAATATATTTATTTCTCTCTATTATTTCTGTAATGTGGTCTATCTAAAATACAGTGAGTGCTACTTTAAGTTATATATAGAATAATTCATTATTATAAGAGTAGAATATGAAATTTTTATGATTTTAATGACAAATGATTTTCAGACATTTTGTGAACTTGAAAAGTAGGCTTCTATATATACAACTGAGCACGAACTCACACTTTCTAAGAAACTAAACCTGCCCTTTGATGAGATCCTTTTAAAATTTGCCTTATTATGATTTTTAAAATGACATATTTGATAGTCTAAGAAAAACATAGGTAATATGCTATTGTTTTTATTAATGTGCTCTATGAACTCTTGAAAGCCACAGAGTTTTTGGTTTTAGGTTTGCAATATTAATTGATGGCTTCATTTTGTATTTTTAAAGAGCATTATCATTGACTGTCTGTGATTCCTTCCCCATTTAAAGTGCTATCTCTTACGTAAAAATAAATGCAGTTTGTGACAGTAAGAAAAAAAAAGTGATTTTCCAATGTGCAGTATGTTGTAATGACAATGAAAATAATCATAATGAATCATTTTTTTTTGCACCCCAAACGCTTTTCTGATTCAATCATTTTATTTTTCTCTTTGCCTGCGGTTTAATCATACTCCAACCCATGTCAACACTACTACTTGGATGCTCTTTTCAAAATGCTTGAGTACTTTCAGGGTGGACTTGCACACCAAACTGTCATGAGAGAGATTCTCACCATGACTTGGCTTCAGGTAGTTTTCTTGCCACTTGTAAACCTAGACCCAGATGCATTTACCTCAGATATAGTCACTGTTATCTGAACACATCATATTGCCTTCTTCCAGGCATTCAGATAAAATGTTTCCTCTCCCTTCTTTTCTTCATTTAGCTAAATTCTACTCAGTTTTAAAGATTCAGATCAAGAAGCACCCGTACTATAATCAATCAATATTCTATAGTTGTTAAATTGTTTCTCACTCCAATAGACACTGGCTTCTTGGGGAAAGAATATACTATTCATGTTGAATCTTAGTAACAGACACATAGTAGAGATGTTAAACAAGGGTCAATTAAAAATAACTTTCTTCTTATAATCTATATAGTTAGATAAAGTTCCAAGAGATTATTACTAATATTCACCATCTAATTTTCATATTAATAGATTGATACTTACATTAAATAACTGGGAAAATATTTAGACTCATTCTATACATAATAGTAAAATTCTTATTTGGCAAAAGTTGATGTTAACTAAGCATTATTGGAGTGTTGGATTTTTTTCATATTATAGACCTTCCTCCATTGGATGTAACTGATACTCATTAAGATAAACCACATTTTAGACTCTTAATAGTTAAAAGATAATGCCTCAGGCCTCAATTACCCCTTAAATTCTATGTAGTTTTTTAAGTAAATTCTTGGTCCTTTTCATAGATTGACCTTCAGCCCCCCTCCATTTGAAGGTGGGAGGTTTACTCTTCAAATAGGAAACGTCTGTAATATTTTTAAAAGTATATCACCCTTTTCCTTCAGCTGGTATAATATCAAATCATGTTCATCTTCCCTTAATTGGAAACATGAAACATCTTATAAAACATTCGAGGGTAAGAAATAATACTGCAGAGTGCTGCTTCAAAGATATGAAGTTGTCTAATTTTAGTCTAGATGCTATCTGGGAAGCAAGCCATGCCACTGGGATGCAACATGCACTGTTTTGGCCCCTTGTAGATTTATTTATGCTTTGGCATGATGCCCTCAATTTGCAGTAAGAGACATTATGAGAAACTGTTGTGTAGAAACTGCGATTGCCTTTGTTGCCAAAGGATCTCTTGAGGACATCATGCATTATATGGTGAGATTTCAAATTTACCTCTTATGAGAACCACTTGGAGAGCTGCTAAAATACAGATTCCTGTGTCCTGCTTCAGACCAAATGAATCACAATATCTGGAAATAGTCCTTGAGAAGAGTATTTCTTTTCAAAGAAACTTTTTATTTTGAAATAATTTTATATTCATATACAAGTTTCAAGGACAGCATGGAGAGTTTCCATGTTCTAGTCCTCCACCTTCACCCAATGATAGTATCTTATTTAACTCTAAAATCTAATATAATGATCCAAACTAGAAAATTGACAATGGAATGATATTATTAACTACAGACATTAATTTGGATTTTAGTAGCTTTTATATGCATTTTTGGTATATCCTTTTATGAAATTTTATCAGATTTGTAGATTTGTGTAACCACCACCACAATCAGGATACAGAACTGATCCACCAGCCCCCAAATTCCTTTGTGTTGGCCCTTATACTCACCCTCTATCTCCAATCCTAATCCTTGGTGTCCTCTAATCTGATCTCTATTTCCACAGTTTTGTTATTTTAAGAAAGTTACATATATGGAATCATACAACACGTAGTCTTTTGGGATTGGCTTTTTTCACTCAGCATAATGCCCTTGAGATCCATCCCAGTTGTTGTGTCTATCAATACTTTGTTCTTTTTATTGTTAAACTAGAGGCCCGGTGCACGAAATTCGTGCACGGAGGGGGGTTGTCCCTCAGCCCAGCCTGTACCCTCTCCAATATGGGACCCCTCAAGGGATGTTCGACTGCCCGTTTAGGCCCGATCCCATCGGGCCTAAACGGGCAGTCGGACATCCCTCTCACAATCCAGGACTGCTGGCTCCCAACTGCTTGCCTGCCTGCCTTCCTGATTGCCCCTAACCACTCTGCTGCCAGCCTGTTTGCCCCCAACTTCCCTCCTCTGCCGGCCTGGTCACCCCTAACTGCCCTCTCCTGCAGGGTTGATCACCTCCAACTGCCCTCCCTTGCAGGCCTAGTCCTTCTCAACTGCCCTCCCTTGCAGGCTGGGTGCCTCCCAACTGCCCTCTCCTGCTGGCCATCTTGTGGTGGCCATCTTGTGTCCACATGGGGGCAGGATCTTTGACCACATGGGGGCAGCTATATTGTGTGTTGCAGTGATGATCAATCTGTATATTACTCTTTCATTAGATAGAATACCTCCAAAGCACAATGAGTAAGAATCTGAAGGTTTATGTGGCTTCTATTTGGTTTCTAGGACAAAGTTCTTTCCTTTACCCACCACTCACTTCTCTCCTTTTACTCTTGAATGTTAATTTCAACATAATTTTTGTAACACCTCTTGAAAAGGATCCCACCAAGTTTTTGATAGTCCACATGATAAAACTTACAGAATAATACAGCATGAGACTTTCATTCTCTCACTAACTTCTTCATATAACTGTAATTCCTCAGCCTCTAAAGAATGAAAAAGGAAAATAAAAGTGCCTTCTCTCATTCCAAGGCCTTTCTCAGTCAGGCAACCACAAAAAGAAAGAATGAGCCTACAATTCATGTCATGAAATCTCTATCAGGCATAATTCAAATCAAATCCCATCATGCAAAGTCTGGGATACTTAAAATGTATAAGAGAACAGTGGTGACCTGGGGGAGAACTTATGAAACCTTGTCTCCTGCTTTTGCTGACTATTCTTTTCCTTATGCTAGACTCCAAGTCCCTATCGGGGACTTGGTCAGGCGGCTGTGGGTGCTAACCCACGCCACCTGGATCCGTGATCCGGTACCTGGGCAGGCCTCTGCGGGTGCTAACCCATGACGCCTGCCATGGTCTGTGATCCATGATCGTGGACCTGGGCAGCCTGCTGCAGGCTTTAACCCACGCTGCCTGCCCTGCTCTGAGATCAGTGATCACGGACCTGGGCAGCCGGCTGTGGGCTTTAACCCACGCTGCCTGACCTGGTTCATGATCCCTGATAGGGGCTTTAAGTCAGCTGCCACTGGCAATGGCTGACTCGAAGCCCTTATCCAGGACCTGGTCAGGCGGCTGCCGGCCTTAACCCACGCCGCCTGCCCTCGTCCGAGATCGGTGATGGCGGACCTGGGCAGGCAGCTACGGGCGCTAACCCTCGCCGCCTTCCCTGGTCCGTGATCCCTCATCATGGACCTGGGCAGGCGGCTGCAGGCCTTAACCCACGCTGCCTGCCCAGCTCTGAGATCAGTGATGGACCTGGGCAGGCAGCTGTCCTGGTCCGTGATCTGTGATCGTGGACCTGGGCAGCCGGCTGCCGGCCTTAACCCACGCCGCCTGCCCTGGTCCGCGATCGGTGATGGCGGACCTGGGCAGGCGGCAGCGGGCGTGAACCCACGCCGCCTGCCCAGGTCCGCGATCGGGGATGGCGGACCTGGGCAGGCGGCTGCCGGCGTGAACCCACGCCGCCTGCCCAGGTCCGCGATCGGGGATGGCGGACCTGGGCAGGCGGCAGCGGGCGTGAACCCACGCCGCCTGCCCAGGTCCGCGATCGGGGATGGCGGACCTGGGCAGGCGGCAGCGGGCGTGAACCCACGCCGCCTGCCCAGGTCCGCGATCGGGGATGGCGGACCTGGGCAGGCGGCAGCGGGCGTGAACCCACGCCGCCTGCCCAGGTCCGCGATCAGTGATGGCGGACCTGGGCAGGCGGCTGCCGGCCTTAACCCACGCCGCCTGCCCTGGTCCACCATCATGGCTTGGATCTCACTGACATGGGTGCTGCCCTTTCCCCCCGCCATCTTTGCTGGTTTAACGTGTATATTTGCTCCTGGTTGGCCGGTGGGCGTGGCCGGTGGGCGTGGCTTATGGGTGTAGCGAAGGTGCGGTCAATTTGCATATTACTGTTTTATTAGATAGGATAGCATTCTATTGTATGATGTACCATAGTTTATCTGAGTTATTGCCACTTTGGCACTATTACAAATAAAGCAGGTATTGGCTTGGAACTTCTTTTCCTCATGGTCATGTGTTGGGTGTTCTATTTTTTTTTTTTTTTTACAATGTTCTCATTTTGGTTTATAACCCTTTTACATTGAATTTCCTAGGAAAGGATTCTTTCCTCTCCTCTCCTCTCCTCTCCTCTCCTCTCCTCTCCTCTCCTCTCCTCTCCTCTCCTCTCCTCCCCTCCCCTCCCCTCCCCTCCCCTCCCCTCCCCTCCCCTCCCCTCCCTTTCCCTTTTCTAATGTCTTCATGTTTTAGGAAATTTTCTCATATGCTCTTACATTATTTTTAGCAAAAAAAATCCTCCCCTCCATTTTTGCTTGTTCCTGTTGATTGAATATTGAACATCCTGAAATGGTCCTCTTATTAGCTTATCCTTATTTCCATCTATTTAAGTTCTTGTTTGACCTTAAAAGTATTTGATTTTAGATATCAATTATAAAATTTTAGATACACTATGAAATATTTCAAAAGCTCTTTCTTGTTTTCTGATGTTTTTATTTTTGATACTATCTGTTCTTTTTAAAATGGACATAATATCTTGTCTTATCTCAGGACATTAGTTATAAGGTTCTGAAATATTATTTTTATCTTTATTGTTGAAAATATTACAGATGTTCCCCTTTTTTCTCCCATTGACCCCCTCCACTCTGCTCCCCTCCTCCAGGCCTTCACCACACTATTTTCTGTGTTCGTGGGTTATGCATATATGTATAAGGTTCTGAAATATTCTTTTGTTTCTTACATGGTTTTGGTCTCTTCTTAATTCTCTTTTAATTTTTGCTTCTTTTCTTATTCTGACTTGTATGTGTAGGTTTTGGTTACATTTTTGGTAATCCATGTCTCCCTGTTCATAGTTAAGCACAAGGAAAAAATAGCAAGCCTTAAACACATGGATGGTGCTTGCCAAAAGTGGACATCTCTGAAGTGAAAAATCAACTTTTCTTCATGGAGGTATCTCCAAATAAATGTGGCTTTCATTTTTGTTTTTAATCTGGACCTGTTAAATTTTCCAGTGAGTAACACCACTAGCCTCTTGCATCAGAGTAGTGTCTGCTGCCAGGGTTCTGGTTCTAGTGGCATGGGTAGGAAAAGGCGAGAGTCTTATTATTAAATTATACCTCATTTAATCACTCACTCCCCTTATTTTTCAAATCCCATTTCTCCCTCCACCCTCTGCCGGGACTCCATACTTTGGAGAGAGGGTTGGAGGTGGTGAGGGTAAGTAGTCGACGAGGGGTGAAGGAAAAAAAATAAAGGTCAACCAGTTTTTTATATGGGTTTTTAATGCCTATTTTCAGCCCTGACCCTTATCCAACCTCAATATATTTGATACCTCTAGGTCCCGAGCCTTCTGTGGTTTAAACCAGCTTATTCGCAATGGTATTTCTGAAGCTTTCTCAATTTGCTGTCAGTTTCTTGACCTTCCTCTGTCCTCCAAAAATTTGTTGAAATTTCTTCTCTAACATGTTTTCCATTGTTTTGTCCACTTAAAAAAAATGTATTTACTGTCATTTTAAAGTTGTTTTGGGGATAGGGGAAGATAAATATCTGCAGCCAATCTGCCATGTTAAACTTGATGTGTAGCTATGTCATGGCACCACGATGCTTTCCAGTGTGGTCATTAGATTTACCTGTTGGTTCTGTATCTCAGATGGTTAGAGGGACATCTTTATTCACCCCTAAATGCTTTGTTTGCATAATCCCATGTGTTCTTCAAAACAAATAGCCAGCAAGTGAGATAAAGCCAGGCTCCTAATTTTTACAGTTTGCTGCCCTTCCCTGTCTTTAGTTCATATTTTTAGCCTTATTTTCACTTTCCTCTTTTTTTCTTTCCAATTTATTTTCTTATATAATATTATATAATGTTTTAGTTAAAAACTATCTCATATCAAATTCAGGAAAAGGTAAATAGATAAACAATAAAAAATAAAGAAATGAAGACAGCTAGATAAATCTTGGTTGAAAGTGGCTTGAATTAAGAGAAAAACTAATGTAGTTTTAATTTCCATCTTAACTCAATTAATAATTGTTTTTCTTCTTCTCCTCCTCCTTTGAACAACTAATGTTCTTAATTCTTATGAAGTACAGGGACATTACTGTTGTGGTTAGAACGGAGAAGAGAGCCCAGCCAGTGTGACTCAGTGGTTGAGCATCTACCTATGAACCAGGAGGTCATGGTTCGATTCCTGGTCAGGGCACATGCCTGAGTTTCAGGCTTGATTCCCAGTGTGGGGTATGCAGGAGGCATCCAATCAATGATTATCTCACATAACTGATCTCTCTCTCTCTCTCTCTCTCTCTCTCTCTCTCTCTCTCTCCTCTCCTCTCCTCTCCTCTCCTCTCCTCTCCTCTTCTCTCCTCTCCTCTCCTCTCCCTTCCTCTCTGAAATCAATAATTTAAAAAAAGAAACAAAACTGAGAAGAGAGGTGAAAAACACATGAGTTTTACTTTTTTGTACTTACACTGAAATCTTGAGAAAGTTCCTTTATCTATAGTAGTCTTATTCCCTTATATGGAAAATGGGAGCTAATTATACATTAATGATAACTTAGATACTCACCAAATTTATAGGTTATTTATTACTTATTCTAGTCACATGTTGAAATAAATAAGTACTGCTTTAGGTTGAAAATTATTTCCTTCTCTTCTAAGGATTTTGTTGGTATATTGTTTTTGGTAGTGCCAGTGAGTACCTAAAACTCATCCCATGTTTAGGAACTCCAATAAAATATTCCTTCAAATTGGAAACATAAATAATTTTATACTACCATTCTGCTTAAAAACCCTCCAATGGCTCCCCAGATTACCTAGGATAAAACTCAAACTCCATATAAAAGCTCTAAGCCTATCAAAAAACACAAACTCTCTCTGAAAATCAATCTTCTACCTCACCTGCCTCTATTTCCTTTGTATCTACTCTCTAGCCATGCTGGCCTTCCCTCTGTTCCTCAAATTCTCCCAGTTTGTTTCTGCTCTAGAGTTCTTGCACCAGCTCTGTGTTGGAATGATTGAATGAAAAGGAGATGGAACACATAAACTAAATGACTCCTTATTCTTATCCACCTTATCTTTATCGCTAAAATGTGCTAACCATTATCTGAGCTTTTAGGAGAGGGTTTTGCTGACTGATCATGGTTGTGGTTGCTGAAGGCTGAGGTGACTGTGGCAATTTCTGAAAATTATACAATGAAATTTGCTGCATCGATTGACTCCTTTCATGAACAACTTCTCTGTAGTATATGATACTGCTTGGTAGCATTTTATCACAGTAGAGCTTCTTTCAAAATTGGAGTCCATTCTCTTAAACCTGCTGCTGCTTTATCAACTAAGTTTATATATTATTCTAAATTCTTTGTTGTCATTCCAACAATCTTTATAGCACCTTCACCAGTAGATTTCATGCCTTCCTCACTAAGCTTAGTCATTTCTAGCTTTTGATTTAAAGTGAGAGACATGCAACTCGTCCTTTCACACCTGAAGTCTGTATACTTTTATTAGCCAATGTCACCTCAATAAATTAAATTTAAAAAATGGAGTGAGAGACACGCAACTCATCATTTCACTTGAATACTTAGAGGTCATGTATGGTTATTAACTAGCATAATTTCAGTATTGTTGTGTCTCAGGGAATACAGAGGCCTGAGGAGAGGGAGAAAGATGGAAGAATGGCTGGTCAGTGGAGCAGTCAAAACACATACATTTATTAAGTTTGCCATGTTTAGAGAACCAGAAGCTCTCTAAACTCCCCATTCTGGGATTTTATGGAGGTTTCATTACATAGGCAAGATTGGCTAACTGATTGGCCATTGGTGACTGGACTCAACCTCCATTCTTCCTTCTCTCTTCTTGGAGGTCAGGTGTGTGGGACTGAAAGTTCCAACCCTCTAATCACAGAGTTGGTCCTCCTAGCAACCAGCCCTCACCTTAGCTGCTTTCCAAAAGTCACCTCATTAACATAACAAAAGTCACCTTTTTGCTCTCATCACTTAGGACATTTCAATAGTAATAGTTTTAATGAGATGAGAACCAAATATATATATTTTCATTAATAATCACAATATCACACTTGGGGACCTGAAACATAAGTTGGAAATAACTTGGTGGATGATCCCGATGATTTGAGTTGTGTAGACCTCTAAATTCCAGAAGTGACTTCCCTTTCTCTGAAGAACTCTGCAGAAAGATATTGCCAAAACCTCTCCCCAGGAATGCAATACATATTCCCCCAGTGAGCTGTCCCATCTCCTCTCCTAGCTAGCAGTCTGATAATGAAACATAAATGTCAGTATATCTCCCCTGGGGACATGCTGAGCCTCATAAGGAAGGAAAAAGAGTGCACACCAAGAAAGAGGCAAGAATTAGCTTTCATATTTGAAAGTCACAGAGCTCCATAGGACCTGGGAAGAATCCTTGAGGTTAGGCTTTAAGGTTATTTGATTAAGGGAGCCAGAACACAAGATAGAAAAAGCAAAAAGTCATTTGCCTGGTAGTACTTTCTCAGGACATGTGGTATAATAATACCTTGCAAGGACTGCAGGGATTGGGACAAACTCACTGTTGGGAAGGCTGTTAAATGTTTGAAAAAAATCAAAGGTCTGTGCTGAGTATAGTGGAAATTCCTGAATTTCTCTGGTATAAGGTAGAGAAAGGTATAAAGAACCTTAGGGAGGTGAACATACTGGAATGGATATATTGCATAAAGCCAGAAGACCCAGCAGGGGATTAAGTCCCATCACCATTACCAAGGACATGAGGAATGTGCTGGTGAGAGGGGCACCAGCATCACCGAGAAGTTCAGGGATCTTCTCTGTAGGCAAGAGCTCATAGCAGGAGGGGGGCTCACAAACCTGGGCTCTTTACTACCCAGGTAGATTATGAGGCACCAAATCAAGACACCAGGGGGCACTGCTTACAGCCAGAAAGCAGGTCACAATTACTGTGACAACCAGAGAGATCAATGGGGCAATCAAGATTTGTAGAGATGGTTAATAGAGAATGATATTTACACGAGCAAAATACATGGGCAACTAACAAGGGTGCTGCTTAATATCTACAACCGGAAGATGGTAAGAATGGTAGAACAGGAGGTTGAGGGCAGTCACTTCAATAAACAGTCCTATTGTCTTGTTCTGTTTCTGAACTGGAGCTGATTTTCAAATACAGAGTCTATTAACAGAAGAGGTGTTAAGATCCCTAGGAGGAGAGACCTGCAACCCCAGAATAAGTATATACTATAATGATTCCCCCACTCCATTCTCCCAAAAGGCCCATAATAACTTACTTCAGTGCCTTAAACTGGGGAAAGGGAAATACCCGAACATTTTGAGAATTATTGCACTCAGAATTTGAGTTGATATCCACACTAGGAGACTCAAAGTTGGCTCTCTTGTGAAAGTAGGGAGTAATGGGGTCCAAGTAATAATAGAGTATTGACTAAAGTCAAGCTTACTGTGGCTATTAGGTCCATCGGTGGAGCCACCTGGTTATTATTTCCTTAGTCCCTGAGTGTGTAATAGGGATTGGTACTCTTGGCAATTGGATAACACCCACACTGAATAATTGACCTGTGAAAAACAGTTATAGTGAAGAAGGCCAACGCTAAGTAGATACCTCTGAAACTGTTCTCCTTGCCTCCCTGAACTAGATATAATTTTTTTTTAAAGTATCACATCCTGAGGGCAATGATGGAGATTAGTGTTTCAATTATAGACCTAAAGACTATAGGAATTGTGGTCTCTATTATATAACCATTTAATTTTAAAGGATTCATCCATTTTTTTGCTGGAGCCTGACAGTCAAATTAAATGGAGAGTATTAGTTAGTTCAATTTATTTTAGATTAATTCAAGCTTAACCAAATCGTTTTCATATAAATGGAATCATATTGTATAAAGATTTTTCTTCTTTCACTTAACACAGTGTTTATAACGTTCATTTGTGTTGTATAAGTACTTAATTTCTTTTTATTGTCAAATGATATTCCATTGTATGAATATTCCACATGTTTTACCCATTGTTTTTGTTGATCTATTCTTCAGATGATATACAATAATTTTTTCTACTTTTTAGCTATTATGAATTAATGCTGCTACAAAAATTTACATATATATATATATATATTAATGTGAACATATGTTTTCTATTCTCTTAGGAATATACTTAGGAGTGGAATTATTGGGTTATATAAAAACTCGATGTTTAACCATTTGAATAAGGCCAAACTGTTTTCCAAAGCAGCTGAACTATTTTATACTCCCACTAGCAATGTATGAGGGCTCTAATTTCTCCACATCCTTGCAGTAGCTTGCTATTATCTATTTTATTACAGCCATCCCAGTGTATGTGAAGTGATATGTTATTGTGGCTTTGATTTGCATTTAGTTAGTAATTAATGATGTTGAGCATCTTTTCAATTTTTTATGGCAATTTGTATATCTTTAAAAATCTTAATTTAAATCCTCTGCTCATTTTAAAATTTGATTGTCTTTTTATAGTTGAGTTATAAAAGTTCTCTATTTATTCTATATCCTAGACCCTTATCATATATGATTTGCAAATATCTGCTCCCCTTTTGTAGATTGTCTTTTCATTTTCTTGACAGGTCCTGGAAGTGCAAACATTTTTTGTTGTTTTAATTTTGATGAAGATCAATTTACTTATTTTTCATTGATTGCTTGTGTTTTTCATGTTTTATCTAAAAAAAATCATTGCTTATTCTAAGTTATGAAGACATAAGTCTATGTTTTCTTCTACTAGTTCTATAGTTTAAGCTCTTACAGTAGGCCTTTGATCTGATCCATGCTGAATTAATTTTAGTGTATGTTCTGAGGAAGGGGTCTAACTTTTTTTTTTTTGCATGTGAATATTCAGTTACCCAGCTACATTTATTGAAAAGAACTATTTTTCCCCCAATTGAATCATCTTGGTACCCTTGTCAACTTGCTATCATTATTATTAAGGAGAATGGTATGTTTAGAACTAATCCTATATCCCTCCCTTATTATTGTTGGTCATATTATCAAGGTTTTTGTTCTTACTAAACTTTTTGTTCTGTTAATAAAATTTGCATAGTTTTAACCTTTTGCACTCGGATGTCGAGTGTGATGGTTATTGAATGTATCAATAATTTGAAATATAAAAAAAATCCAAATAAATAAGTTTGTATGAAAAAAAACTCCAGTTTTTTATTCTACTGCCGTGCTTTGTAAAATCTGGGGTATTGAAAAAATTAAATCCCAAGTAAAATAAAGGAATCGAGAAAAAAGCAAGCGAGTGCAAAGGGTTAAGTCTTAGTTCCCATATTTAAATAGGTTCAAACTGCTAACAAAAATTTTATCCTTGCTTTTCCTACTCTGGAATCTTCTATTTTGCATCACATTTTGCTTAACTTAATTTTTCCTCAAATAGTGTCCTCAACACCTCCAGGAAGGGCACATTTCTATAGTTTTCTTTCAGTATATTTAGGTTAAACAACGCCTCTTCACTTCATTTAATTTGAGTGGCAATGTGACCTTGCATATATTATTGGAAGGCTCACCAAACTTTTTCTATAAAGAGCCAGATAGTAACTATAAAGCTCTGCAAGATGTATGGTCTCAGATGCACCTACTCAGCTCTGCTGAGTAGACAATTAAAAGCCACTGTAGACAATTTGTAAACAAGGGGATATGGTTGTATTTCAATAAAATGTTACCTCTTAAAACAGGTGGTAGCCATATTTGGCCTATGGATTGTAGTAAACTGACCCACATATTATTGTGTCATAGTCTCTCTCATAATTCTGTGTACTTGTTTGTTCAGTAAATATTTATTGAATACATACTATGTGCTAATTCCTCTAAGTG
Source organism: Cnephaeus nilssonii (assembly GCF_951640355.1). NCBI lineage: Eukaryota > Metazoa > Chordata > Mammalia > Chiroptera > Vespertilionidae > Cnephaeus > Cnephaeus nilssonii. The sequence continues at coordinate 59,329,142 of NC_137073.1, forward strand.
CTTGGCACACAATGCTGCATTAGACAAAAAAAGAAAAAAAAAGCCTTTATCCTAATAAATAAACAAATAAAACAGCAGTGTGGGGGATGATATAGAGCAGTGGTTCTCAACCTTCCTAATGCCGTGACCCTTTAATACAGTTCCTCATGTTGTGGTGAACCCCCAACCATAAAATTATTTTCGTTGCTACTTCATAACTGTAATTTTGCTACTGTTATGAATCGTAATGTAAATATCTGATATGCAGGGTGTCATAGGCGACCCCTGTGAAAGGGTCGTTCGACCCCCAAAGGGGTCGCGACCCACAGGTTGAGAACTGCTGACATAGAGAAATCAGATGCTTAGGACAAGCAATATTTGATAGGATGGCCAGCAAAGGTGATAATGAGAAGGCTTCAACTATGTGAAGATATGGAAAAAATATTCCAGTAATGAGACAAAGCAAGGTGAAAGTCCCTATGGTGTGATTGAGAAAAGAGAGAAATGCAGTGTTATTAAACAAATTGATTGAAGGAAAGAGTGTTAAGAGGCAGTGGGAGAGGTAAGCGTGAGAATTGCAAAGCATCTGGATTTCATTTTAAATGCAATGGGAACACATTGGAGAGTTTTAAGTGGAGCAATTACATTATCTGATTTATTTTTTTAAAAGATCACTCTGGTCTTATTTGGAGAGAAGATTTTAGTGGGTAAAAGTATCAAAGGAAGTGTTTAGAAGGCTATGGCTGTAATTCAGGAAGGAATTGACGGAACTCAGACAAGGCAGAGGCTTTGGCAAGAAGTGTATCAATAAAAGATATATTTGCAAGTAGAGCCAGTAGATCTTACTGATGGACTGGATCAAACAGATAATGGAGAGAGCAGAATAAATGATGGTTGCTTGGTTTTGAGCTTGAGAAATTTGATAGTTCCTTTTATTGAGATCAGGAAGACTGAGGGAGTAACAGTCTTTAGAGTCAGAGAAAATACCTGTGCGTCTTTGATAGGCAAAATATATGAATCCATGAAGAAGGCAGTGAAATATGTAAGTAATTTAGGAAGATGTCAGGGATGGAGATAAAAGTTTGCAGGTCATTAATTGATAAAAGGTATGTGATAAAAGGTCACAGAAAAGAGATGAGAGCTCGGAAATGAACACTGGGTCATCCCAGCATTTATGGCAAACTAAGGAAAGAAGATGATAATTATGCTGCTAGAGATGAAGGAAGCAGAGAAAAAGGGGGAGGGTTAATTAGAACAAAAAAAGCATTTTGGTGAAGCATGAGGCAGGCAAAGGGAGTATAGTGTCAAAAAAGGTAAGAAAAGAGAATTTCAAGAAGGAGTAAAGTAGACAAGTAAAAAACATGGTAATGGTATTTTATCAGCTCTTTTGAATGAAATTAATTAGCTTATGGCTACCTATGGTATCTTCTGGTTATATTGTTATTCTTAGCAGAGAAAAGGGGGGTAGTTTGACCAGTGAGAGTACATGGGACTAGGGGAGGCAACAGAAAGTTGCTCACGTAAAATGTGGGATATTAAAACCTGAGGAGCCAGCAGGACTGAAACCAGTGCCAGAAACTAGAGTCTGAGAAGTCAGATGGGGGCATCTGGAAGGTTACCAAAGAGAAGATGCCAGAATCAGATATCAAAGCTGAGTTGTGGAGCCAGGAAGGCAGAAACTAGAGAGACCAGAACAAGCACAAGCAAGTTGAGAATCGTCGGGAGGTGTCTGGAACTTCTTCCTAGATCAGGACCTTTTTTTTCTTTTTAAGGTAATAGCCCAGGTGTAGCAGTAGTGCTGGGTCAGGCTCAGAAGAAGAAGATTACAGCCTCATCACCTGCAGGCTCTCTTCTCCAGTTGGAGTGGGCTAAGGCTTCTTGTGGATCGTTGAGTAGAAAGCCTTGCCGTGTCCTGGCGAGTCCTTGGTGAAAAGTGTAATTCAGGAAGTAGAAAATGATTCCCCCCCGGTCAGGGCTGGCTTCCTGTGTGTGCAGCCAGTGCAGTTGCACAGGACCCCTTGCTTAGAAGGGCTCAGGCTTGGTTTAATGCTCTGCTGTCATCATCTTGAAACTCTTAATATTTTTTTTCACCAGCAGTCCCACATTTTCAGTTTGCACTTGGGCCTTGCAAATATGTATCCGGTCCTGCCCGTAATTGTGTTTCTGGCCAGGTATTTTACATTTTCTTCTGAGTGGGGGGTTAATTTGAGTAGTTACTCTTTCTGCCACATGGTTTGGTTAACGTACTCCATCTGGCTACAGGTTTGTGTCTAAAGATTAGCAGACAGGAGAATGTAAAAGCCAAAGAATTTAAACAATGCTTTTTAGAATGGGTCCTAAGCTGGAATCCATAGTCATAGCTGGAGGGCATGTGGAAGATATCTTTGGTGGACAGTGTAGTGGTGGCTAGAACAGATAGGCGACAAGGTGCAGGATGAAGGCAGCATGGTCCACCACCACCCCGATGACAGCAAGTCATGGAGGAGGGGCAGATCCCTGTTGAAGCTGATTAGGGTGATGTCCCGGGAGCAAGCAGTGACAGCAAGAAGTTTTATTAGCTGTTTTGATTTCGTGTCTGTCCTTGACCAGGTTGGCAGGCAGCCACAATATTTGGTGGATATTTGTGAAGATGGGGAATGTAGGGCAATCTTTTCTACTACTTCTTTTGCTTCTTGCAAAACTAAGATGTGCTAGATGGTTTATGCAGTCTGACCCACACATGATTTGAGAGTTGAAGCACTTAAAAAATACTCCCATCTTACTAGATTTATCGGGTGATCACTTAGTAAATTACATAAATGTCTAATCACTATGTTGGATGCCTGAAAAAATGAAATATTGTAATGTCAACTGCAATTTCAAAAGTAAAAAATTATTTTTAAAACATTCCTATTTCCCCCAGCAGGAACCCAGTGTGTCTGCCTTTGCCCCAGGGGTCAAGGCTGCAGTGACAGCATTATGTCTCCTGCAATAGCACCTGACCTGGATGTCTCCAGTGACCAGAAACTCCTGCTTCCTCATGAGGCAGATGTCCATGCCTGGGACCAAGATACTGAAGATGCAGGCCCAGGGTGTACTTCCACCGGCGTGGAGGCCTCCACTCTGATGTGGGGACACTGATTTTCATCTTTGATGCCCTGGGTTAGATCAGCGTGAACTAAAACCTGGGTGCAGCAGACAGGGATGCCAATTGCTCAAGTGTTCTGTTTTGGGGTGTATTTCCAATAAATCTTTTTTCTTTCTAAAGAATCTGTGAGTGACATGGAAAATCTGTACGTCACTCAAAGTGTTCACTAAGCAAAACCCAGGAGCCACTGGATATCCTTGAGTGTTTTGGGCTTTTAAATGAAGAACTATCAGTCTCTTGTCTAGGGAGGGCATTCCTCAGGGTTTGCAGGCAGTGCTGATGGCAATGCTCAGAGAAGAAGCGTAGCTATGGGTCTCTCCGGTGATGATGATGTCATGAATCTCTTGTAAGGAGACACTGAGGACCAGCAACACGTGGGAAACCCTTGATAGATAGGCATCACAGCTCCAGAGTCCAGCTTTATGAGGGCAGTTGCATGGGGCACAGGTTGTTCTGAAGGTAGGTGCTATCAGCAGAGCCCTTACTTTATCGTGGTTTTTCATGGGAGACTTTCTATGGAGTCACCAGGGGCTTCTTCTTACTCCTAAAGACAAAGGGATAGTGTGCTGTGGTATTCAGGACAAGCCCCTGCCAGATTCTGTTGAGTTTTAAACCACAAGGATTGTCTTCATTTTATACAGCGTGTCTGGGCTGGGCACCATCACTTGAAGTGCCTGTCCAGCTAGGAGAGGGGGCAGGCAGCTGGAGACAGTTCACTATCTCAGCATTGAGCTTCAAGACTCCTTTTTGGCCCGATGAGCCCCGAGTCCTTTCCTAAGTTGGGTATATTATCAGAGCTTAGCTACTGAAACCCAGTGAAGAGCTGAACATGCTCTCTGCCTACTCCCCCCACCCCCTGACAGCTGCATCCCTTAGGGCTGTCACTCACTTTCAATTCTGGACATTTTCTGAGGTTCCCTTAGAGACCTCACCTTTTTTTATAAGAGGATCTGTCACCATTCATTTCCCGTGAACAAGTCGATTTCTAAATGTCATACTAAAATTTCTTTGTCTCTGAATAAAATAACTAATCCCACAGTGGCTAGAAACATGTTGAAGTTTTATCTCATCCATTAGAGTGACTGTTTGAGATCGTATGGAGTCCTGTTAGGGGAGGTATACCTGTTCTGTGAAATAAGTTCTTTCACATGCCAACTCTCTCTAACGTGAGTTCCAGGAGTTTGTTTGAAATTTCGTCTCATGGTCATTGCAGCATGTAATGCAGCGCTCAGGGAAGCACTGGAGTGCACCTCTTGGACCATGGGAGACACAAATATGTTTCTTACCCTTTAATTTACAGCTATTTGTAGAGATGAGTGAAAATCCCTCATTCTCTCCAGGGATAGAGGCACTGTATTATCTGTCCAAATCCATGGATTACTAGGGGCGCAGCTGTCGCGACGCTCCCGGGCTCTGCCCACTGGCAATGGCAGGAAGGTTGCTGCAAGAGCTTCTCCCGAGTGTTCCTTCAGGGAGGATCTGTGCCACAGTTTTCCTCCCAGCCCCACCTCTACCCTGAGTTGGGACAGGTCACCTTAAGGAGGAATCTCCTCTTTGTCCAGGCCTTTAATCATGTAGAAGTGTTGTCTGTCTCTGTATTTGGAGAACTGGGCTATGTGTCTACTGAAAAACCTTCAAGAGGTATAATCCACCATGAAATAGTTGTGAAAACGCAGAGAGACCTCTCACTATTTCATTTAGAAGTGTATTTGTTTCTTATCACAGCTGTAATGCATTACTATAAATTACTCGAGGGCCTAAAACAACACAAATTTAGTCAGTCAGAATTTTGGAGGCCAGAAGTTCAAAATCAATTTCACTGGAAAAAAAATCAAGGTGTCAGCAGGACTTCTAGAGATTCTCTGAGAGAACCCATTTATTTGACTTTCCCAGCGTTTAGAGATTGACTATATTCCTTGCTTTGGGGCCACTATCCTCTGTCTTCAAAGCCAGCAATGTAACATCTTCACATCTTTTTGTTTCTTGCTTCTGTCATCAAATCACTGTCAGTCTCACTCTGACAACCTCTATATCTCTCTTATAAGGATCCTGTGATCACACTGGGCCCATTCAGATAATGCAGAATAATTTTTCCTTCTCAACATCCTTAATTTCATCATATCCGCAAATTCTATTTTCCCTATAAAGTGAGATTCACAGGTTCCAGGGATTAGGATGTTGCATCTTGGTGGGAGGCATTATTTCATTTACCACAATAAAGCATAAATGTTGAAACATTAGATTGGTGGCCTTGTTTGTGGTATGGCTTTGTTTAAAGTCTTTTACAAATTATTCCAAGGAAAATCCTTATTTTTTGGCAAAAATATTTTGTAAAACATTTTAGTATAAATCTATCCTATTTTGCCATTGCTAAGCTAATAAGCAGTTTATTGCTTCACCACAGATTGCTTTGAAAACGTGTGATTTTGAACAGCCAATTACTTTGGATATATTTGGTATTTTACTGTTTAGTATTATGGCAATAAATTAATTTAACATTCACATAGTTGTCATATGCCATTTCTTAAGAGTTCTACTTTAGCACACCTATTAGAATTTCCTAATAAACTATACAGTGCCCATCCTGAAATAATGTCCAATTATAATGAAGTCATATACACACAATCCATATAACAAGGCATAAGTGTCCTGAGCACTTCTCTCTCTCTTTCTTTTTCTCTGTCTTTTTTCTGTCTGTATCTCTCTGTTTCTTGGAGCCTTCACTCTGAGGGAGTCGAGCTGCCTTATTGTGAGAAACCTTATGGAGAGACCCATTTGATGAGGAACTTATATTTTCATCCAAGCGTTAGCAAGGACCTGAGCCTGTCAGCAGCCACATGCGTGAGCTGGTAAGGGAGTCCTCCTCCAGTTGACCTTGAGATAACTGCAGCCCTGAGAACACCTTGATTGCAGCCTCAGGAAAGGCTTTGACACAGACCCACCTAGTTAAGCTGCTCCTAGATTCCCAACTCAGAAACTGTGAAGTAATAAATGTTCGTTGTTTTAAGTCACTAATTTTGGGGGTAATTTGTTACCCAGCAGTAGATAGCTAATACCCCAGCCTTGAGGATCTTATATGCTCAGAAAAAAAAACACCCACACACACAACATAGTAAATGACTCAAGGCGGTGCTTTCAACTAAGTCTTGGAATTTGAGAACTTCCTATAGGTCAGTAAAGGTAGAGGTTGGGGAAGGGGAGATTTGAAATGAAGCAAAGCCTTATTTACTCTAAGAGTTTAAAAACGTGAGTATGCCCATGACAGCAACATGGTGAATATGCTGAGAATATATCTGTATGAAAACTTAATAGCATCCTGAAAATGAACTCCTCCTAAGGACACTCGTTCCATTAGCCAAGCCCTGGTGTCCGAAAAGGAGTGAACAGAGCTTGGCACTTCACTCAGTTGGTCTGCTTGGCCTGGGAAAATAGGAATGTGGAGAACATTTCTGGGAGGTGATATACTGACCCCAGAGCAGCACTGCCTCAGGGTGTGCTCCCAGGGTGTGATTCTGCCATGGGCAAGAGGGACCTCCCCAGCCAACTGGAGCATCTAAAGTACCAAGCACTCCAGGGGGCACCAGTGTAAAATGCTACTGCCTTCCCTGCCAGTGGGGAGGGGCACCGAGGGGGCTTCACAGACAGAACCCATTGGGCCACTATAGACGTCAGGGCCGGAGCAGGAAAGGAGGGACCAGCAGGAGCAATATGAGAGCTGAGATGTCTCTATTCATGAGCACCTCGGAGAAGGAATTCTAGAAATTCTACTACCACGAAAGGAAGCCAAAGTAGGGAAATAATATATTTCCATTGTGACTTAAAAAAAGAAATCCTTAGGTTGGTGTGTCCTATAAGACAACAATTACATTCTTGGGGCTTCTGTCGGTAATCACCCAAGTATAGCATCTGTTTGGAGCATGGGTTAATTACTACCCAAAGATTAGAACTAATTGCCTCGTGGTTAGTGGCAGGACCATGGAGAGAATACTGTGCACTGTCAGAGATCATTCATAGAGCGTCAAGCCTAGGCACGGCACCAGAAAACTGATCTAAACAGTATAAAAATACTGTTGCAGGCAGTAAGTAAGGCTGTTCCGTCTCTGGGAGAAAAGTGATGATCTTCTCTGAGAGATCAGCGAAGCCCTGCCAGCCTCCGGGGAAGTCTTTTGACCCTGGCTGGCACTTCCTCTCAGGCCTTGTCAAAGGAGGTAAGAACAGGCAGGAGAAAGAGAAGGGTGCTGATAGAAGCCAGCAGGGCCCATAGAAAATAACATCTCCTCTCTCAGGGCAGAGAATGTTTACAGTTATGGGGGGATGCTTGAAGACATTCAAATAAGTATTTTAAACCCTGGATAGTCACATGACCATAGGATTAAATTTCTAAAGATATAGAAGAATGCAGGGACATTTTGCTAGTGTGTTGTAGGAGTAAAACCAATCACAGACAGTAATAGAAACAGGAGGTGAGACGGGGCTTGCTGTAAGCAAAAAAAAAAGAGTGAAAAGTTTGAATGGTGGCTTAGATTGCAGAGAAGGAAAAGTATAGCACCCTGGATTCCCATAACGAATACAGACTAATAGAAGAGGAGGAGGAATATGAGGCCATTTTTAGCACTAAAATGACAAGATCCAAGGTGTTGGAGAACAGCTACCACATACACCAGCATTTCAAAGGCACTATTCTAGAAGTAACTTTGAGGGTCACTCAAACTAGCAGCTTGGTCATTAATCCCTTTCCTAATATTGCATGTAATAAATATATAGAACTGTGAATGGGAGCTGTCAGTAATTTTGTAACCTTTTCATACCATTTTTCCATGTGGCATGTGACAACAGGAAAAGTCAAATCTTAGAAGTCCAGTTCTACTTGGTGAGTCATGTTGTCTTGCTTTTCTGTCCCTTCACAGATAGGGCTTGGTTAAGGATGTTTTGATTTCTTGGTTCTCAAACTTTTTGTGTATTAGGGTGGTGCCACTCAAAGTTTGGACTCAAGCTCCCTGCATTTTAATCACCTCAGGAGTATACCATATTTTTCAGTGTATAAGATGCCCCCATGTATAAGACTTCCCCACTTTTCCAACCCAAAATTAAGAAATCAATGTTTTAAACATTTTTCTGGCTTTCCTCTTAAGGCCCTCTTCTTTTTTGGCATCTCAAGTAGGTGTTCTTCCTGTTTTCTCCACTGTCTGATCATACACTCAGTGGAAGAGGTCTAAATTGTCTCTCTGCAGCTCTATTTCCATGCTCTTTTGCATAGCTGATTACATTCAATTTGAATTTTGCAGAGTAAGACAATCACTTACTGGTATTCATCTTTTTATTTTTTGACATCTTTATGAGCTCAGAAGGCTCCAGTCCTTGTTGCATCTGTGCACTCTCCACCTCCACCTCCAATTAGGCATCAGCTGACGTCAGTAACAATAAGACTTGTGACTGGAGGAAGCCTGTTTGACAAGGTATGGGCAGCTACGCACCGCACCCGTGTGGCTCCCTCCTTGGCTGACTTCTGTATATAAGATGCCCCTCAATTTTTAGTCTAATGATTTTAGAAAAAAAATAGCCTCTTATACATGGAAAATATGACACACACACATACACACACTGAGTGGCCAGATTATTATGATCTCTGAACGCATAATAATCTGACCACTCAGTGTATATCCTATATAATAAAAGGCTAATATGCAAATTGTCCCCTCAACCAGGCGTTTGACCAGCAGGCAGGCCGGCCAACTGCCCATGTCCCCTCCCCCTGGCCTGGCTGGCTGGACCCCACCCATGCACGAATTCATGCACCAGGCCTCTAATATATATATATATATATATATATATATATATCTCCCCTTAAGTTTCACCTCCTTATATTCTGACTCAGTAAATTTGGAGTGGGACTCAGGTTCTAAATTTTAACCAATATACCCCCCTTCTCAAAGTGATGTTGTGACTGAATTCTAAGGTCTTTTTGACTGATGAATTCTGAGGAAAGATAGTAGAATGAAGGCAAGGACTTTCTCCCTCTCCATTATTTATTTTGAAAAAGAAAATGCAGAGCAGAGAATGTGATCAAGGATCCTAGTAACCTGCCTTTGAAATTAATTCATAGGCAGAACTCTATTGTTAAGGTTCTAGAACCCACAATAAAGACAAGGGGTGAGCTAAAATTCACCCTCCAATTATTTGTGCCCTGAAGATCCAAAAGTGAAATTTGACCATGGGAACAAAAAGGGTACAGCTGATGGAATGGCCTGGAGAATCAGCTAGACTTCAGTTCACTGTGAATTCCCAGGCTACAAAAGAGGATTTTTCTAGAATGCCAGGAAGCTTTGATAAGGAAGGGCCAGCATCAATAATGATCATGATGATAATGATAATAGTTAATGTTCTTAAGCACTTATTTGTCAAGCACAGACCTAAATAGTCTTATGTAATTCTTACAATAGCTGTATTTCAAATGAGGAAAATAATACTTAACTTGACCAAGTTTATTTAACTACTGTGTGGACAAACTGAGCTTTTAATCTCAGTCTGTCTGACTTCAAAGCCCATGGACTATATCATTAGTTTCTCTGCCTCCTTAAATGGTATACTATGAGGGAATGGAGAAGGTTAGTCTACAAATAATTAATTTTTCAAAGAGGTTGACAAAGACGCTCTGAATCAAGGTTGATTACAATACTTCTGTCATCAGAACTTCCAAAAGTTTTTACACAGGTGGTTTCTGGGTATTTATTGTGTAAATCTCATCATCTCTCAGAATCAAGCCTAGGAAAAGGCTCAGTTTATTCTCATTAAAAGATTGCTCATTTCTGGGGATAGAGACCTTTCTAGGATGTTATAAGGAGAAGTGTAGCAGCAATCCCAGTTGAGCCTAAATTGAACACATTTTTTAGGACTCTTGTTATAGAGATCTACCAAAGGCAGATTTTAATGTTTCTAGCAAACCTCCTGGGAAATAACTATTAAAAGAACAAGACAACCTGGCATAGATCTGTGCCCAATAATATCATCAATACTGAAGAAGACTCATTTTTAATATAGAACGGTGTCTATCACTCAGCTCGTCCTTAAGCCCCAAAGGTCTCAGGTTGAGTGCTAGGAAGAACCAAGTAATATGTGAAAGAGATATTTCATTATAAAGTCTGAAATCACTGGCCATTCCATACCCAATGGTGTATAACACAAAGACTTACTGGGAATTCTCCACTACCTATGCAGAGCGCACACAGTTCCACAGTGCTGGCTCCCTAAAGGCAGCCGGCATGCAGGTGGTCTCTATGGTGTGTGCAACATTAAATAACACATCATGTTTGGCACAGCAGAGGTTTTAGCCCAGCAGGACACCTTCATGGTGCATATTCAGGGTTTGTGCCAGACCTGGAAGAAAAGTGTTTTATAAGCCTGTAGCCTGGGTAGCAGGTTACACTACTGAGTGCCAGGAATGGAACAAAAGAGAAAAAATGGCAGTAATTGCATGGTATTTGAAAGAACTCTGTGCTTGAATCCACATGAGATATTTTCAGAAAATATTAGGGGAGATTTAAGGGACTCTAGGGATTCCAAATAGTAGATAGAAGCAGAGCCCTAAAGAGGTTGTTTATTACAATCAATGCTGTGATATCCAGCCTCCCCGATGCCTCCTAATACTCCTTGGCTCCTGATATTCATGTCCTTGCTTTGAACCCCTACACAGTAAATCAGTGCTGACCCACATCACCAGTAGAATACTGTGGAAGTGGTGGTGTGTGACTTCTAAGCTAGGTTATAGAAAGCATTGATGTTTCTTGGATTGTCACCCCAGGGGAAGCCAGCCTCCATGTCTTAGACAGTGGCTGGCAAACTGTGGCTCGCGAGCCACATGCGGCTCGTGAGCCGCGGTTTGCCGCTCTGTTAACTAATGAGTTTGCCGACCACTGCTAGACTAAATGTTACCGTGTAGTTGGAAGCTGTGAGGATTAGGCAATTGTGGCATATTGTGCGCAAAGAGGTAAAGGGTAGTATATGACAGTGGTCGGCAAACTCATTAGTCAACAGAGAGGCAAACCGCGGCTTGCGAGCCGCATGTGGCTCGCGAGCCGCAGTTTGCCGACCACTGTCTTAGGACATTCAAACAGCCCCATGGAGAGGCCTATGGGAGGGTAACTGAGGTCTCCCATTGAAAGCCAGCATTTGCCAGCCATGTGAAGGAAACACTTAGGAAGCAAATCTTCTGTCCTCAGTCAGATCTTCAGATGACTATAGCCTGGCCAACATCTGACTGAAATCCCATGAGAGACTGAGCCAGAAACACTCACACAACCCCCTCTAAATTCCTAACCCACATAAACACAGAGAAATAGTAATGTTTATTGTTATTTTAAGTTACTAAGTTATAGAGTGACATGCTATGCAGAATATATAGCTAATGCAAATATGATCTCCATTTTTATTCCTAGGCTAGAAAGTCATGAAGAGAGAGTTTGGCTAAGACTTGAATTGCTGTAAGTAAAGGTTAGGATTTGATAGGTGCTGAGGCAATGGGAAACCTTTCTTGAAAGAGGATGAACATTAACAAAGGTAGAGATGCAGACCCATCTGTATTCAATGGGATAGATACGTCTATGATGTTGAGTGTAAGAGGAGAACTGAGGAATTAGGTGGGATAGATCGGCAAGGTCCAGGTTAGGGAGGTCTTTGTGGCCAATTTTAAGACCTTGAATGCGAAGCTAAAGACACTGAAATATGAGGCAGAAGAGTAATAGAATAAATAATTGCTTTTTCAGAATATTATTTCATCTAGTGATTGGCAGTTGAATGAACTACAGGCATACCTCGGAGTTATTGCAGGTTCAGTTCCAGACCACCACAATAAAGTGAGTACTGCAATAGAGCAAGTTGTAATCTTTTTGCTGGTGGAGGGGCTTGCCTTCAATTTGTAAAAAAATGCAACATCTGTGAAGTACAATAAAACAAGTTCTGCTGGTAGAGGCAAGAAGACATTGGAATGAAGAAAATGATTTGAATAATTTAATAATCATACATAGTTAATCTGAATGAACTAATAAACATATATTTAGAGAAACTAGACTTATCTTTTCAGATATGACTTTTTAAGATGACTGTAATATTAAAAATTACTTGCAAATTTTTAATTTAGATTTTCATTCATTCATTAATGAAATATTGATTGAATGTTATTATAGAAGTTAGGCATACCTAAATTGATAAGTTTAATTCATGATCATCATAATAATCTTTTCTCTACACAATGTTGGTAACATAGGGGCAATTATTAAATGAAATAGTTGAAATTATTTATTGTTCTTTGAATTTGTAGGTACAAATTTTAAGCAATAAAGAAAAGTATTCTTCTTTTATAATTTCTATCTTTCAGTGATTTTGTTGTTTGTTAGCTTCTGCTTTGAAAGTGCAGGCAGATGTTGTCTATGGAGAAATTTCACTTTTTAGGTACTGAATTAAATTATAGGCCTGGCCCGATGACCCTATTTACTGGGATTGGGGAAGTAGAGATTAGTTATTAAATACTGTTATCTTTGTTCAACTGCATCTCTTACTCTCCTTTCTTATCTCTGTCTCCTACCTTCTGTTTATCTTAACTCATCTCTCTGGGGAAAAACCCCTCAATATTTGTGTCTGTAACTAACAAACAGTTGCCTGATTCTACAGTTATGAATCACAGCCAATATACCACACACAAAAACATAAAATACCTGTACTAACTTTCATTTCATTTGCATTCATCTTTATTGCCATAAGCCTCATAGCTCCACTAAAATGTAAACTATCCATTTTTTGGAATTTGTAAGGAATTACTGGAGAAAAGGGTATTTCTAAGGACCACTCAGGTCTTATTGTTATCATTATCCTAATATTTATGGCATGAAAAAAAACCTAAAGGCCATGACCCAATAAAAGGCTGTAAAATCAATTTAGAGTGTTATGACAATAACACCTTTAAAATGAAATAAAATAATATTTAATAGACAATATCCCTAATGTGTTGCACATCAGAAGAGTAAATACTATGTTATAAAACTTGATTCCAGTTTTATGTTTGTGTGTGCATGAGTCACAATATAAAATTACCTCTTGTCAAATAGCATTTAAAAAATTTTGAAAGTTACTGGTACTTGGGAATATAAATTTCAAAGTCTAAAAAGGTTTTTCAGTATAATAATATTTTTATGGATAATCTGTTTTTCTCCAAATCAGAAATAGCATGCATTGGAGATGGAAATAGAGATTATATAAGCAATTGCAGAAGATTGTTTCAGACTTCTCTAAGTTGTCTCTCTTCTCAGGTAAACACTTTTTTTGGGGGGTGGGGGTGGGTAAGGGGATAGAGCTTATCAATTATCTACACAGTGACATTTTTTATGTTCAGCTGCTGTTATGCATTTGAGAAGTGACTATCCAAAAATCACTCCTCCTTGTGCAGACGGTGATGATGTCGTTATGTGCTTCACAGGAATAAGCACTGCAGCGTGTCACCTTACCAGGCTGTTAGACTTTGGAAGATGCCAACCTATTTCCTGACCTAGTCACCTAGTCTAGCAAAGGTGACTCTCAATCAAGGTTTCTGAGTGACTAGATAAACGCAGTGTATATATTTTTCTTAATCTCCTGTCTTTGCAGTTGGAATCCTAAAGATAATAAACTTGCCTCATAAATCTTCACATGGATCAACTTGGGAAAAATCTCAAGGACTTTCTCTCCCTTCATTATTTATTGTGATTAATGCCAAAGGTTGTTGGTGTCTTTCAATCAATGAATTTCTTTGTGCATACTCAGATTATTCAATACTAGAGGCCTAATGCAAGAAATTTGTGCAAGGGGCTCGCCGTCTCAGTGGCTGCCTCTATCTCGGCCCCTGCCTACCCTGGCGGCAGGGGAGCCTATGCCTTTCCCTCCCCATCCCCCCTTCCCCCCCGCCCCTTCCCCCCCCCCCCCCTGGCAGCCACCTTGGCCCTCGCAGCCCCAGCTTAGTCTGGAAGGTCATCTAGAAGGACATCTGGTCTAATTAGCATATTATGCCCTTATTATTATAGATATGTCTTAGATATTGATATTTCTTCATTTGGAGACAAAAAGACAGGTTTTGCACAAAAATAAGTGGGTATACCAAGGTTTACAGGGTTGTGTTTTAACCATACAATAAGGTTGCTTTGATGGAAAGCAGTTTAGTGTGGTGCAGCAGGGAGTACTGGAATTTGGGACTAAGGCTGGTTCCAGAATTGCTACTCTTTAATTGCATGACTTTAGATAACTGTCTTAATTTCTTTTAACCTCAATGTTCTCATCTAGGAAATAAAGAGCAGCATACTACAAACCCTGAAGTTGCCTGAGAGCTCTCCAGTTCCACAAATCAGAAAGGTAAGTTAACAGGAGAGTTGAACGCAGCAATTCAGATAAAAATATCTAGCACACACTAAAGGGAAAAAAAAAAACATCAACAAGGTGGAGAACTTGATTTATGCATTTATTAAATATATACTGAGCATTTAGGTGCTGGGCTAGGCGCTGTGTGTGTGTGTGTGTGTGTGTGTGTGTGTGTGTGTTTTAAGTGTGGTAGGAATCTTAAAAAGAAGCTTAGAGACTAGTTGAGGGGAATTGGGTGTGTGCATGAATAACCCTCCCTGACAATGGCTCTCAATTTTTAGGAAATTAACTAGGCAATTGAGCCATAATTCATTTTATCTTTTAAGACAGCACTTGATGTTCTGAGATAAATGGCTCAATCTAAAGTTACTTCAGAGTAAAATAATTTTACTGCATATCAGAACATCACTATTTGTAGGCAAAAGACTTGCCAAGTTCATAAGAATGTGTGGGCGTACTTGTTTTAAAAAATCTGTGATTAGGACAAAAAACTCTACTCCCTGAATCTGCTTTACCTGAAAACAAATAAACCAATTCTAATCCCTGGCCAATAATAATAATTTATAAAACAAGGGGTTGGGTTGAACACAGAGATTAGAGAAAGGTGTTAATCAAATTCACAGTGGCATGCTTTTACAAAAAGGAAGCAAGGACTGCTGGGTGCTGTTAGGCAATCCTTTAAAGCTTTGATTAAAGATGCTACCAGGCAACATTTTCTAACCCCACATAGCATATTAGAAATCTGTATCTTTGCACAGACTCCTCCCATTTAGATTGTGAACTGTTTACAGTGTCCTAATTTCTAAGGCAGCCATGGCACATGAATAGATTTTCTCAGTTCAGGTTTTAATATTTCTTAAATGTTTAGTAACAGATAGAAAAATACTTCTAAATACAATGATTGTTCTTGATTCAGTATATCAGCACTAAGCAGATTTGTCACAGAAATAAGCAAAAGATGCTTCTGCTTATGTACAGTTCCCATATACAGGCTATTTATGTACAGTTCCCATATTAAGGCAGAGGAATATAGAAAGAGGTGCGTGAGTATAGGTTTTCTTCTTTCAGGCATAAATGGAACATTTTTTTTTTCAGGGAGAAAGGAATATGATTAGATTCATGTGTTAGAAAGGCAATCTAAGATGAGAAAAAATAATGAAAAAGTGATATTAAGATATGTTAACTTTAATAATTCATATAAATGACCATCAAGATTTGTGTGAGAAGAAGAGAATGGTTGAATATGAGGAGTGAGAGATAAACTAACCTCAAATGCTAAGCTGGGTGCTGGGAGGATGATGGTGTCACTGATTAAACCTAGAAAAACTAAAGAAGAAACCATTTTTGAGCCAATTATGCTTAGAGGAGAAAGAAAAGATATAAACTTATTATTTTCCTATCTTTTTATTTTTGAAGATTTCAAACCTAAAGAGAGGTTGCAAGAATAGTACCACACATACCTATAAACTACTCTGGACTAGTTTCACCATCTGTTGCCATTTTGCCCATTTGATAACCTCCCCCCACCTCTCTTTTTCTCCCCTCAATATTTTGGCAATATATCCTAATAACCAGTCAATTCTCCTACTTATCCAAAATACAATTACCACTCTCAAGAAACTTAAAATTATTAAGATGCTATCTAATAAACAATCTATATGCATTTTCCCAATATTCCCAATAATGTCTTTTATAGCTTTTGTTTAGCTGGAAGGACATCCATATTGGGATTCTGATATGGAGCTAAGGCACCACTTTGTTGTTATAAATGTAGATTTGAGAGTCACTCACTGGCATGGAAGTGATATTATTAAGCCAATAGTATAGGCAAGACTACTCTTGAAAGAGTAAAAAGTGAGGTTAATCAAGGACAAAACCTTGAGAAAATTTTATATTAGCTTTTTAAAAAATTTGTATTGAATTTATTGGGGTGACATTGGTTACTAAAATTATATAGGTTTCAGGTGTACAATTCCATATTACATCATCTGTATATTGCATTGTGTGTTCACCATCCAAAGTCAAGTTTCTTTCTGTCAGCATTTATCTCCTCTTTACCCTCCTCTACCTCCCCTAAGCCCACTTCCATCTTGTAATCACCATTAAGGTGTGTGTGCCTGTGAGTGTTTTTGTGTTTAATTCCTTCCCTTTTTCACCCAGACCTCCAATGCCCCTCCCCTCTGACAGCTCTCAGTCTGTTTTCTGTATCTATGAGTCTATTTCTATTTTGTTTATTTTGTTCATTAGGTTTCACATATAAGTGAAATCATATGGTATTTGTCTTTCTCTGGCTGGCTTATTTCATTTGGCACCATGGTCGGCAAACTGCGGCTCGCGAGCCACATGAGGCTCTTTGGCCCC
Organism: Cnephaeus nilssonii; assembly: GCF_951640355.1. Classification (NCBI taxonomy): domain Eukaryota; kingdom Metazoa; phylum Chordata; class Mammalia; order Chiroptera; family Vespertilionidae; genus Cnephaeus; species Cnephaeus nilssonii. The sequence continues at coordinate 59,345,985 of NC_137073.1, forward strand.
TTGAGTGTGGCTCTTCCACAAAATACCACTGCCTGGACGAGTCTATTTTGAAGAAGTGGTGTTAGAAGAAGTTTAAGTTTAAAAAATTTGGCTCTCAAAAGAAATTTCAATCGTTGTACTGTTGATATTTGGCTCTGTTGACTAATGAGTTTGCCAACCACTGACTTAGCATAATACTCCAGTTCCATCCATACTATTACAAAAAGAAAGATTTCCTTCTTTTTAATGGCTGAGTAGTATTCCATTGTGTAAATGTACTGCATCTTTTTTACTCACTCACCTACTGATGGGCACTTAGACTGCTTCCAAAACTTGGCTATCCTATATAATAAAAGCCCAGCGACCAACTGGCAGAATAACCAGTCGACCAGTTGCTATGATATGTACTGATCACCAGGGACCAGACACTCAATGCAGGAGCTGTCCCCTGGTGGTCAGTGCACTCCCACAGTGGGCCAATCCCCACAGGCCACACCCCCCACCAGTGCAGGAATCCTGTGCACCAGGTCTCTAGTTATAAATAACACTGCAGGGAATATAAGTGTGTATATATTCTTCTGAATTAGTGTTTCAGGTTTCTTCGGATATATTACCAGTAGTGGAATTGCTGAGTCATAAGGTAGTTCCATTTAAAATTTTTCTATTAGCTATTTTTATTTTAAAAATTATTGTGTAATCAGTATTTTCAGAAATTTAATCAAGGAAAATTACGTAATTAAGAGAGTAGCTTATAACAAATTATGAAGTTATTGAAATGTAGAACTAGGACTAGAATTTTTGCCTCCTGAGCATGTGGCCCTTCTATTATAACACAATTACAGCCTGTGAGTGCATGATGTCAGTTCTGGAAGAAACTGAATGTAGTTTATTGGTTCTCCAACTATGGTTATAACAGTCATTCCCACCACACAATTTTTTCTGCAATGAGCTTTGCCACTCCCCCTTAAGGGGTGTAGTCTCTATATTGCCAAATCACATTGTGTCATGGAGACTTAAAGGCATGCTTCCTTTTTTACAGAAAATCCTATCTAATAATAGAGTAACATGTAAATTACCATCACTCCACTACGCCCACGATTGGGCAGCAGGAGGCTGGGGGGCGGGACTCGGGGTGGCCTATCCAGCCATTGAGAGGCACGGATCCGCTGCCACTGAGGGGGACTACCCTGCTGTTGAGAGGCGCAGGGGGTGGGACTCCTGCACCCTGTACCTCTCAACGGCCAGATCCGCGGCCGCTGAGGGGGCCTGCCACGGACACCCAGCTGCGCCTCTCAACGGCAGGGCAGGGTAGCCAGGTGTCCGTGGCAGCCCCCCTCAGCAGCCGTTGAGAGGTGCAGGGGGTGGGAGTCCCGCCCCCTGTGCCTCTCAACAGCAGGATAGCCCCCCTCAGCGGCCGTGGACCATCAAAAGTGGGGGAGCTGGGTGCCTGTCTGCTCCGGCACCAGGCCTTTCAGAAGCCTCCGCTGAGCCGGAGGCTTCTGAAAGGCCTGGTGCACCAGCGGACAGGCACCCAGCTCCACCGGGAAAAGCGAAACGTGTAGGGGTTCCTACACGTGCATGATTCAATCATGCACTGGGCCTCTAGTAGTAGTATAATCAAAAAGAGCTAATAAATAAGTACTTGTTTATTTACATCTTCACATTATCCCAAGAAGGATTTAAGGCAATTAGGGACAGTTTATGCCATTCCTGCTTGGAGTCCTCAGAAAGTACACTTAGCCTATTTTTCTATCCAAGGGTATGCTTTCTTTCCATATAATCTTTTCTTACTGTTTTGGCTGCTTCCTTTCAGAAATTTCTTCATTCAAGAGCTATTATACTTGCCATCTTGGATGCAAAGTGGCTAACACAATTAATCTCATGAGTTTACTCAAATTCACATTATCAAACCATAAAATAGTCATGTTGGTAGGTCCATGTTTCATGATATATATTCAAAATAAAAAATAAGTGATAGGCAGGAAAAAAGTACTTTTTGGCCTGGTATATCTGAGAAGTAGTGGGTAGACCTTCAGAGGAGGTGGGTAGAAGAGAGGAGGATGAAAGTAACCCCTCTCTGTAACTTATTGATTAGCATCTGGTTTTGTGATTTATTCTTTACATGATATAATGCACTGTGCTCTGAATTAGAATGCATAGTTTCATTGAGTCTTTAACCAAGAATATAATCTCCTTTAATTTTATTTTGTTGGTTTGTGACTATAGCTGTTCAAAATTCCTGGCAAAACTTGAAGAATTTTTAAGAAAACTGTCAATAAGGGGATTCTACTAGCTTATGGGAAAGACTAGCTCTTTAAATCCATTTTTATTTTTTAGAAAATTATATTTGTATCTAGTGAGAATTTCAAACATTGCCAAGGGGAATATATCAAAACAAACACCTGCTTCTTATCTCTAGTCCTCTAGTTTCGTCTCCAAAGTCAACCGGTTTTCAAATTCTTGTATATACATATTCAGAGATATTCAAGTCTTGTCAAGCATGTTTATACATATCTATACCTCCTTGTTTTTATTGCCTGTTTAGTAGCATGTGATTCTCCTGTTCACTTTGTTTTTTTACCATTATTTAAGTGTAAAGTTTGGTCCATATCAATATAAGTATATAATTTATGTAACAGAAGTATTCCATTATAAACCAGCACCATGATTCATTTACCTGGTTGCCTATTGATGGATAACTTGGCGTGCATACCAACTGGTAAACAATGTTTTAAAGTTTAAAGTTGTGCCCTGGCCAAGTAGCTCAGTTGGTTAGAGCATCGTCCTGATACACCTAGGTTGCAGGTTTGATCCCCAGTTAGGTCCCATGTAAGAAGCAACCAATGAATGCATGAATAAGTGGATCTACAAGCCAATGGTTCTCTCTTTCCCTCTCTCTCCCTTCCTCTTTCCCTCTCTAAAATCAATTAATAAATAAAAAATAAGAGTTTAAAGCTGTGAAAATGTAACAGAACATTAAAAGTCTGCAGGTGAATTACACAAAACACCACAAGGTGGAGATACCACATCATAGAAGCCCATCTCTGTGTTTGAGTCTTTGTGTTCTGTGTGGTTGTGAGTCTGTTTTGCTGTGTTTTTGTGCTACTCCATGTCCTTTCACATGTCTAAGTTTCTTTCTATCTGTGCATGCACATTTCTACTCACTAATCCCTTCTCTGTATTTCACTGTTGGGTAGATGTACTTTAGGGGTTAAGTGTGGAATAGTGGGAAGCATGGTGAGCAGAACTGGGACACAGTTCTGATTCTACCACTAACCAGATCTCAGACCTTTTCTCTTCACATCTATTTTTTACATCTAAAGCCATCAGGTTTCCCATTTGTTGTGCAAAATAATTTCTGAAGCTCTCTTTCCTATCATTCTATTCATTCATTCATTCATTCATTCATTCATTCATTTATATAACTGTTTATTGAGTCATCATCTAATAAATTCTGTTGAATTTTACTACTTACCAGACATTGTGAAGCACTAGTAGAAATGGGGGAAGATTGTAAATACACATGAAATGTTTTCTAGTTTTGAGTCAATATAGTGGAGAACACAGACGAATAAATAACTACATCGTAAAGAGTAGTAGAATATGCCACCCTAAATATGCCTCTTGGATATAAGGATTATTGGAGCTGATTATTTTGAGAAACAGCAGACATAAGATGAGCTCTGTAAACAGTATAAATTAGCCTTTTGTAAGGGAAATTAATGTTTATAAAGGAAATCTCCATTTGTAAGGGTGTCTGCCTCTGTTTAGCAAAAGGATGACTGAATCACAAGAGACTTATCAATGGAGAAGGCACAGACTTAAATTTGCATAGCAAACTTTACCCTTGTTTACCCATGCCTTTTCTGGTAACCTCTCACAACTGGCCTTCACCCCATCCCTCCCTGCCCAACAAACACATACCCTTTTCTTTATTTTGCCTTTGGCTGAGGATGATATTTAAGCTATGGGCTAGGCCACCTTAGGAAGTTACTGATTTTTCCCTATCTCCCATGTGCACATGAGGTATCCATGTTAATAAACTTAAGTTATTTTCTCTTGTTAATCTGTCTTTTTATTATCGGGTGGGAGTGTCTCAGCCAAGAATTCATAAACACAGAGGGAGAATTATTTTTTTGTTCCCTACAATTGCATATAATTACAGTTACTAAATGGAGTTTTAAGCTCTTGTTTCCTAATTTAAAAAGTGGAACAGTGAGTATTTATATACTTCTTTTTTAAATTTTGCTTTTTCTGATTGTAATTGAACTAATATTTTCTGAGGACTATTTGCCCTCAACAGAAACAAACAAATTTCTCATTATATTATTTCAAAAAGAAAGTGCTCAGGACTTTGCATGTCACATAGCTTAACATTTTAAATGATTCATTTTTAGTTTTTATGCAAATACCATAATTCATATGCTTGATAATTTGTAGCAGCAGGTTCATACCTCTGGTTAATAAGGGATAGATGTTGTACAAGGTATAGATTGAATCACAGACCAGCCATGAGCAAGAGACTTGGTCCATCGTTGACCAAGGACAGTGAGAAAATGAGATCTGGAGCTCACTTGAGTTCCCACTTGAGTTCCCAACTATGTAAGAGCACAGGGGTAAGAAGCCAGAATTGTAAAGAGAAAACACCATCTTTATGGAAACAGTAGAATGGAATATCACCTTGGCATCCTGCTCTATTGCAGAATAAATATGGAGGATCTATTCAGAGCCATCTGCATGCTTCCAAAGTGGGGAAGAACAGGCCTCCCAAAAATGTGCCACTTTGGTATATAGATTATGATTATTTCGAGCTGGAGAAAATCGAGGCCCAAAAGACTCAGGAAGAGCTTTTTACCTCCTCCTTAACTGTCTCCCCAAATTTAGATAGAGGACCTGGTTCAAGAAGAGAACTGTCACCAGAGATAACTACAAAGAGTATGGGCTAGGTTTAGTAAGCTGGGAGAGCTCAGCCTCACTTGTTTGTTCCAATTTCTCTGTGTGTCATTGTCTCTGCATGGCCAACATTTGTTTACTAAACATTTACTCTTCCCATCTTCTTGTGAATTGTCTTTCTTCCCTTTGTAGCCCCAGAAACCTCCCCACTTCTCCTTAGCTCCCGATAGCTTATAAGCTCAATTGCCTGACTGTCAGAGAGCATCCCATGTCTATGTGAGGCTCCTGTATATATGAAATTAAATTTGTTTTTCCACTGTTAATCTGTGTTATGTCAATTTCATTATTAGACCAGCCAAAGACCCTAGAAGAATATAGTAAAAATTTTCCTCTCTTACACTTCTCTTCCTTTAACCTTGTGCTTACTAAACTACATCAGTTTTTAAGTGATATTTATTTAATTGGAAAATGAACATTTGCAGATGAGAAACAATGTTGCCCAACTTATAAAGAGGTGTTGATAAATTGAAATGAGTGGGATCACATTTAACACCCCATTGACTGAAATATCATTAATATTTTACTTCATATGTTTTTTATTTGTTATTGTTATTTAGTTTTGTTTTTCTCCTATGGGAAAGGAAGCACCATAAAAATAAGTTTCAAGGCTGTATTTATTTCTGTGGGCAACGTGACTAATCAAGTTAAAAGTGAAATTACATTAATTCATGTGTCCAGTTGAAAGAAAAGTAAAATTTGCATTTTATAATAATTAATATTTAAATTATAACATTTACTTTATAGAGCTGAATCATATAAGTGTACCAAGCCTCAGTTTTCTCATATATAAAGTGAAAATAGTAAGAGTAATATAAATAAACTAGAGGCCCAGTGCATGGATTCGTGCACTAGTGGGGTCCCTCAGGCTGGCCTGTGCCCTCTCACAATCCAGGACCCCTCAGGGGATGTCAGACTGCCGGTTTTGGCCTGATCCGGAGATCGGGCCAAAACCGGCAGTCCGACAGACATCCGGCCAAAACCGGCAGTCCGACATCCCCCGAGGGATGTAGTAGTGTGGGAAGCGGAAGGCGGCCAGGGAGGAGCCGGAGCCCAGGCCAAGCGCTGCACCGCTCCCATTCATCCTGGCCCCGCTGTGCCTGCTGCTGCTGCCACTTGGTAGTGCTGCTGCACAGGTGGGCGAGGCTCGTGCTGCCGCAACTGTGCTTACCAGCTGTGAGTCCAGCATCTAGTGCCTGTTGGTCAGCTGAGCAGTGCTCCCACCATGAAGCGCATTGACCACCAGGGGCAGCTCCTGGTGGTCAGGCCCCTAACTGCCTCTGCCTGCCTGATCACCCCTAACTGCCCTCCCTTGCAGGCCTGATCTCACCCCCAACTGCCCTCTCCTGCCGGCCTGATCTCACCACCAACTGCCCTCCCCTGTCAGCCTGGTTGCCCCCAACTGCCCTCCCCTGCCAGCCTGATCTTGCCCCCAATGGCTGGTCTGATCTCTCCCCCAACTGCCCTCCCCTTGCCGGCCTGGTTGCCCCCAACTGCCCTCCTCTGCTGGCCAATTTCGTTCTAATTGGTCAGTTTCTATGACAGTCAGTGTCAAAAGCTCCACCTCCTAGGCAGCTATTGGCTCCTCACAGTTGACCCAGGTTTGGTTCTAATTGGCCAGTTTCTATGCCAGTCAGCGTCTCTGGGCCTATCAACAGGGCCTGATCAGAAAGGCATGGGGATCAGCAGCCCTGGTGGAGGCCTGGAGAGAAAGATGCAGGGCTGCTGGCCAGGCTCGGAGGGAAAGAGAGAGGCAAGTGCTGGTCAAGAGCTGCCACAGAGGCTACAGATCAGCCCCTACTTCTCTCTTCAGGTCTCTTTCTGAGCCTGATGCGCAGCCCCCTTAGCAGTCACCAGGCCTGCCGCCACAGTAGTCAATGCTGGGCCCCCATGGCAACCCAGCGCTGACTGCAGGACTGACTTCCAGATTGGTGTTTTGATTGGCCGGTTTCTATGCCAGTCAGCGTCTCTGGGCCTATCAATGGGGCCTGATCAGAAAGGCAGGGCTGATCAGCAGCCCCGGTGGAGGCCTGGAAAGAAATGGACGCGGGGCTGCTCGCCAGGCTCCAAGGGAAAGAGAGAGGCAAGTGCTGGTCAATAGCTGCCTCAGATGCTCCAGATCAGCCCCTGCTTCTCTCTTCAGGTCTCTTTCTGGGCCTGATTCAAAGCCCCCTCAGCAGTCACTGCTGGGTCACTGGGCCTGCAGCCTCAGTAGTCAGCGCTGGGTCCCCATGGCAATCCAGCACTGACTTCCGGTTGGTCAATCTTTGGTCCTGATGGGTAGTTACACCCTGGCTCTTTATTATAGAGACTAGAGGCCCGGTGCATGAAATTCGTACACTGGGGGGGGGGGGGTCCTTCAGCCAAGCCTGCCCCCTCTGACAGACTGGGAGCCCTCAGGAGATGTCCTACTGATGGGGAGCGGGCCTAAGCCGCAGTCTGGCCTTCCTCTGCGGGAGGTGACTGGGCTGATCAGGGGAAGGCGCCAGCCCCGTCACCCCGCTGCTGCTGCCACTGTCACAGCCGCCAAGGTGTTTTCATCAACACGAACTCCAGTCCCTTCACCATGAAAAAAATGACAGCTTTCTTTAGGCATTTTCAAGATGTGTCTTTCATAGGATATGGATTTCTTTTCTTTCTTTCTTTTTTATCCTCACCTGAGGATATGTTTCCATTGATTTTTAGAGAGCTTGGAAGAGAGAGGGAAAGACAGAGAGAAACATCAAATGAGAGGAACACTTTGATTGGTTGCCTCCTGCATGAGCCCTGACCTGGGCCCTGGCCAGGGAGGAGCCTGCAACCTAGGTACATGCCCTTGATCAGAATCGAACCTGGACCCTGCGGTGGGCAGACCAAGGCTCTATTCACTGAGCCAAACTGGCTAGGGCAGGATATGACATTTCTTAGCCCTCCAGCAGCACACCTTAGTTTTTCCTCCAGGAGTGTGGTGGAAAAACCTTAGAACGCCTTCTTGGATTCTTATTACTCAAGTTACCAAGAACACTGTGAGAGGCAGCTTACAGGGAGCTTAGCCAATGATCCTTCAGAAAAGGTGTTTCCTCTGCAGCTCATGCACAGAGGACCCCCTGCATTGTGTCTGCAGGGCTTCTGTCCACTGGGCTGGGGGCATGCCCCAAGCCACACTGCGGGGGGCTGCCAGGGGCATGCCCCCAGCCCAGCGGCCCCGCTGTCAGCTGGGCTTCTGTCTGCTGGTCCGGAGGCGTGTCCCAAGCTGCGCAGCATCGCTCCCCAGCCCAGTGTCTGTCCGCTTGGTGTGTCCCAAGTCACGCTGCGGCAGCTCAGTGCTCACCCCCGGCCCACCGCCTGCTTTCTGTCAGCTGGGCTTCTGTCTGCTGGGCCGGGGGCGAGTCCCAAGCCACGCGGGTGGTGGCTCTGAGCACGCCCCCAGCCCAGCAGCCCAGCGTTCTGTCTGCAACCCTTCCTCCTTCTGCGGCCTGTGAATGGGACGCTAAACCTTAGAACACCTTCTTGGATTCTTATTACTCAAGTTACCAAGAACACTGTGAGAGGCAGCTTACAGGGAGCTTAGCCAATGAGCCTTCAGAAAAGGTGTTGTCACCATGGTGACGACGCTAGCATCCCACCCTGGTGCTATGGGGGCCGCCATCTTTGTAGCGGAGGTATAGTCAATTTGCATATTACTCTTTTATTAGATAGGATGTCTGATAGGACCTGACACGTGGTTAGTGCTTCAATTCTTATTTGATACTAGAGGCCCAGGTTGCTGAACAAAGGTCTGGTCTGACTCCACCGGTCTAACACCTGGTGCTATTTTTGCTGCCAATAATTTTAGGGCATAGAAATAAAAACAAATAATAAATAGGTATAAGTTTCAAGATTTGAGTAAATTAGAGTTTAGATGCATTACTCTGTTGAGAATAGCTGAAGGAATTCTTTCTATGGTTTATTTCTGAGGAATGAATAATCTATTATCTCTGCTAAAAGGGGGGAGGTACTGAGCATATTATATCTACAAATTAATTTAAAATAAATTACATATATTTGTTCAAAACTAGGAAATATTTTGTATGTATTATATTGTGTAGATGCCTTTAAATATATATTTTAAACATAATTTCATTAAAATTAAGCTTCAACTGTGTACACCATTTTGCCAAATAGCTCCAGCTCTTTCTCATCTTCACAAAAGATAGGACTGAGATGCTTATTAGGAACTGACAGATTCAGAGAGCAGCCTTGTTCAGGAGGTCTCTCAGCTTAGCAACAAAACACAACAAATCTTCTGAAGTGGCTCCCATCTCTTTTTAATGTTTATTAATTTGACCCACCTTTGCCTGACTCCGAACTTTGCCCAGTGGTGTTCCTTCCTTCTATCTCACTAGTCCCAGCCTTCCTCCCTCTTTCTTGTTTCGCCCACCTTCCTCCCTCCCGCAGCGAAGAGAAGTATGGAACTCCCCTCTAGAGACCCTCCACCTCAAACGACCATATGGGTTTAATGTATAATGCATGAGAAGCAGCATGAGCTGCAGATGATTCAAAAGGAAAGCCTTCGAGGCTGGGCTCAGGAGGCATTCTTCAATAATAATTAGAAAATCAAATAGCATCTTACTGTTGTTCCAGTCATTTCATTGCAGTGTAATAACCCAGGCTCAAATAGTGCTGGAAAGTAATATATTGCTATAATATAACCTTCTCAACACAATTATTGTGCAAATGCACTTACTCATTAGTAATGGGCTCGCTGCCCTCAGAATTTCCAGCTTTCTGACGGGAAATGTCACTTTCCTGTGAACTCTTCTCTAACTTGAGCTGTATCACTAAGGTCTCTGGCAGAGACAAAATAATGTGAGGTTTAATTTGTATGCTAATTTTCAGTATTTTATAGTAAAGAACTATTTTGGGAGAGGCAGGACAGGGCAAGACTTTGGCATGGTTTTGAGGCTAATGACATCAACTTTTGAAAGAGTCCTTTTCCTTTTCTTCTGGCACAGAAATAATTTTTGAAACTAAGACTTGACTTTTTCCTCCACCACTATACACAAAATTTTTGCATGTAGTCAGGTTTAAAAACACACACACACAACTAAAAAGGAGTAGAACGTAGAAATGTTTATTGGGTACTTGATGTGTGACAGATACCAGAATGTACCACCTCACGATATGCTTTTAGGTGTATGGATTATTTTGAACTAAAGACCATTGAGAAGCAGGTAAACCTCTTAAAATCAGGGCACAAGTTTTCCTTCTGTAAAGAAAATTTCCATTTGTAAAGACGTCTCCTTCTCCCCAGCTGCAGGAAGAGGAATACTCTTACCAAGAAGGTGGGACTAAAATCTACGTAACAAACTTATTACACAAACCTTTGTTTACCATGCTTCTCCTGGTCACATTCTCATGATGGCCCTCCGCCTCTCTGAAGACACAACACCCTTTTCCTTTGTTTAGCCTAAGGTGGTATATGCGTCCTTTGGGTGCTCCCCTGTGTGACGCACATATTAATAAACTTTTTTTTTCTTGTTACTCTGTCTTTGGCCAATCTAATTTACAGGGTCCTAGCTGAAAAACCCAAGATGGGTAGAAGACAATTTTTTTTTTCCTTCCCTATATGTGTAAAGTACTCTTTAGTAATTTGGCAGGAAGGGAGGGAGTGAAGGAGGGAGACCTTCACTTTTTATGTCTTCAAGGACAGTTATGAAATTCTTTGGAAAACTTTGCAGGAGATGCATTATTTATTTGAAGAAATTAGTCAAGGAGGTTGCAAAGGTGGAAAAAGGTAATCTTGATGCATAACAATATAGGGGATAATTCATCTCATTTACACAGAAGCTATAGTCAAGGTTTTTTGAGTATTTTATGTGTGAAGATATATGCTAATTACTTCATAAGGTTCCAGGGCAAAGGCATTTGATACAATTATATGAATGTTTTATAAAGGAAAAAAGACAATATAAAAAAAATCACTGTTCCTTTTAAACTAGAAGGAAATTTAGATGCACAGAATTGCTTAACTTTATCTCATGTAAGACTCTAGATAGTAGACAGCCTGGCCCTCTGATTTTGCATATGAGAGGACTGAAAACCAAGTTATTAACAGCACATTATATGGGTTCCTTTGGGTGGACATTCAACCTCTGCTTAAACACCTCCTGTGACAGAGACATCAATTTTCTTGTGGCTACCACCTTTAAATTTGAATATCTTAAATTGTCATACAAATTTTCCTTTTACAAAGTAAAAATTTCTTCCTACCTTGTCAAAAGCAAATCATAAAACAATATATTATTTTATCTGATATGTAATAGACAACTTTAGCATTTAACTTTTGTACATTTTAGCATTTAACTAGTACAGTGATATTTTGATGTTGCAGCACAAATCAATAGAAAAGAATAAATTGTTTATTGGTAGTGTTAGAAAAACTGGTTTTGTATAGATTGTTGTTATGTACTACATCGACTTAATTAAATATATGTAAAAAATAGGATGGAAAAGTGATGGAACAAATGCAAGAGAATATTTTTGTGATTTAGGAACTAAACTTCTAAACTGATCATGTATTTATCAGAATAAGTTATCTGTTCAATGAAGGACATCATAGAAAAAGATAATGCACAGATAACAGAATGGTAGAAGGGGGAATATTTTTGTAATATCTCAAAGTGACAAAGGGTTATATCTAGAATATAAAAGGAATTTTTGCAAATTAACAAGAAGAGGACAGAAACCCCAATGAAAAATGGCATACAATTTAAAAAGCAGTTTTTAAAGAAGAAACTCAAGAAGTTAACAAAAAAGATGCTCAAATCCATCTGAAGTGCTGAAAATGCATGTCAAAAGAATGATGAGCTATCATTTTATACCTATACTCCTGGTAATAATTAGAAAGCTAGGTAGTGCCAACTATTAACAGGGTTGTAGGGGTAGAATAGTCCATGTTTATTCCTAGTGGGAAATAAAGTTGATGCAGCTATTCAGAAGAGTGGTCTGAGCTGACTTTCTCTAAATAAATTTTCTCATACCTTATGTCTAAACTATTCCATTTCTCAATATATATAAAATCCCAGGAACATCTCACACAGATCCATTAAGGGACATGTATAAGGATGTTGACTGCTGCATTATTTGTGGTGTTGGGAGTAGAGCCAACAGGGATGTCCATCACTGGGAGAACAGATAATAGAATGTGGTGAGTGTACACCCCGGAATACTAGGTACTGGTTAGAAATAATGCACTTTGTTCATGTAGCAAATATAGATGAATCTTAAAAACAGTGCTTAGTGAAATAAATAAGAATGTAAATAACATGCAAAATTATTTATCTAAATGAATCTATATATTTAAATTCATTATTTGAATTCATTCATTCAAAACAAATTTAAAAGTCACATTTCTATAACAAGATGTGCAAACAAAAAATGCATTGAACAGAATGGAATGGCTGCCTGGAGACAGAATAGTGAATGTGAGGCAGGTAAGGGAATAAAAGGAACTAAATAAATAAAACAAAAGAGGCCTTTTTTATAGCCCAATGTTAATAACATGTCATGAACTATGGAGCCTGATTAATTCAATTCTCTGCACCTAAGGGTCAAGGGAAAAAGATATCTCATAACAATGACCTTGGAAGAGCCTGAAGGGCCTTGTGAATCATGCAAGAAATCATAAATGTGTTTAGTACCAGTGACATTTTATCATACTCTAAATAAATGACATAGAATACTGCATGTGACTATAGAGAACTTAAATTATTTGAAAATGTTTGAGCTAATCAAATATTCTGGTGAACTGTGACGTTTTTGTAAATAGGTAGATTTAGAAAGAAAAAAGCTACAAAGCTTGCTAATGATATTTTGACCATTTATTCTTGCCACCTCACTGCAATTTTCACTGTTTTACACCTTTAACCTTATGTGGAAACTCTGCTTTTCATTATGTTGTAGGTAATAGGCCAAAAGCTAGTGCTTTTTGTCTTTCTTGTATCCTTGTGATTATGTTGTTATTGGTGGTGGTTTTTAAAATATAAACTAGAGGGCTTTTTTTCCTAAATGACTTCCTACCAGAAGCAGAAGTAAACGCCTGTGGTTAATGGGCAGAATAAAGTAGAATGGGCTTAATGGGCAAGGCACCTACGGGACTTGCACAGGGCTCCATGCTCAGAAGGGACTTGGGCTTATTTGTTGCTCTGCAACAGCTATCTTGAAATTCTTAATCATTTTTGGAATAAGGGGTTTCATATTATGCAGTGGGCTCTCAAATTATGTAGCCAGTCCTGCATAAATAGGTGCAGAAATCATTTTATTTGAAAGTAACTTATTGAACATCTCTGATGTAGTAGGCACTATGCCAGGGGCTGGCAACTCAGAGGTAAATGAGGAATTGCTCCTCTCTTTAAGAGCTCATCATAACAAAGGAGAGACACATAAGAACAACTATCTTCCACAGCAATACATATGCAACATTGTGAGAGCCTGCTTCACAGCAACTTATCTGTGTTTGCTTGGGAGGTGGGATTGTAAATGAACAAGAGATTAGAAATATTTGTTCCACGCTGATGCATGGAATCAAATGGCTATCAGAATTAAAACACAATGGAAGTAAGTCATTCCTATTCAGAAATGCCAGGCAGTTTCATTTGGAAATAACACTTAATATTATTTCCAGCAGAAATCTCTGAAATGTCAAACGACTTAGCTTTTGCTTTTTTTAACTAAGCAGTAATTTCATCACAAAAACTAGGTCCAGTTTCACTGTCTTCATGGTGCTTTGTTGATCACGTCCTCAGTTCATTTCATTTTCAATTTTTCATCAGTTAACCTCATAGCCTTTTCTTTGTTTGCAAAGTCGGATTTCTATAGTTTTGATCCACAAGAGCTTAAAGACTTTTTTTTTTTAGCTCAAGTGATTTTGCAACATTTTAATTTTTCAGTTCTTCCCTTAACTCTCACTAATTTGTGCAGCAGCTTCAAAATCCCACAGCTTTTCTCTAATTCTTCTCCTGTGACTAAATTCTACTGGAGTTTGATAACTTCTCCAAGATGGAATGCATCTCATCTACAGTCCAGCTGGATGTAGCAATCATTTCAAACCACTGAAGGAACAAATTTGCTTTGAGAAGCAATGAAATGAATCAAAGAAAGCTTACTAGTAGAATCTGTTCTTAGATTCTATCTCATTGGGTTGTTTTGGTACAAAACTGTTGACATATTTCTACTTCTTTCCTCTAAATTTTTGCTATATTTCTAATTGGTGCAGAAATTAGCTCAATTTTGTTTTTTTTAATTTTTGAAAACAATTATTGAGGTTTATTTTACCAACAATAAATATTTCCAGTGATCTATGTTTGTTACTGAAGGTGCAATTTTCCTCTTGCATAATTTTCTTCAACTTTATTTAGCATTTCTAATAGGTCTGGTAAAGAGAAAGTTTCTTAGTTTTCTTGACCTGAAAATGTTTTTACTGTCATTCTTGAAGGATATTTTCACTTGATGTAGAATTCTGAGTTCCAGTTTTGTTCTTTCAGGACGTTAAACATGTTGCTTCCTGTCTTCCAGCTTTCAGGCTTTCTGATGAAAGCTTGCAGTAATTCAAGTCTTTGTTTCATGTATGGACTACTGTTTCTCTTTTGTTAACTTTTAAATATATTTTTATTGATTTCAGAGAGGAAGGTAGAAGGATAGAGAGATAGAAACATCAATGTTGAGAGAGAACCATTGATTGGCTGCCTCCTGCACGCCCCTACTGGGAATCGAGCCCACAACCCAGGCATGTGCCCTTGGCCAGAATCGAACCTGGAACCCTTCAGTCCGCAGGCCGATGCTCTATCCACTGAGCCAAACCAGCTAGGGCTATTGTTTCTTTAAAAAAAATATTTATTGGGGTGACGTTGGTTAATAGGATCATATAAGTTTCAAGTATACATTTCTATGATACAAGATCTGTATATTGCACTGTGTGCCCACCACCTAAATTCAAACAATTTCTGTGACTATATATTATGCTCCTTCTATCCCCACCCTACAACCCCCTTCCCACTCCCTTCCCTCTGGTAATCACCACACTGTTGTCTGTGTCCATTCAGTTTCAGTTTTATATTCCACATATGAGAGAAATCATATGGTTCTTAGCTTTTTCTGACTGACTTATTTCACTTAGCATAATGTTCTCAATGTCCATCCATGTTGTTGCAATGGCAGTATTTCATATTGCAACCAAAAGAAGAAAATACCTAAGAATAAACTTAACAAAGGATGTGAAAGACCTATATACTGAAAGTTACAAAGCATTATTAAAATAGATTGAGAAAAACACAAATTGAAAGATATTCCATGTTCATGAATTAGAAGAGTCAACATAGTTAAAATTATCCAAAGCAATATATAGATTTAATGTAATTTTCATCAAAATCCCAATGTCATTTTTCAAAGAAAAAGAACAAAAAGTCTTCAGATTTGTATGGAACCACAAAAGACCTCAAATAACCAAAGCGATCCTGAGAAAAAAGAACGAAGCCAGAGGTATCATACTTCCTGACTTCAAATTCTACTACAGAGCTATGATAATCAAAACAGCATGGTATTGGCAGACAGACACACAGATCACTGGAACAGAATTGAGAGCCCAGAAATAAAACCACATGTACATAGGCAGATAATCTTCAACAAAAGTGCCAAGAACACATAATAGAGAAAAGAAAGCCTGTGTTATTGTTTCTTCCTCTCTTCAGCTTTCAAAAATTCCCCCTTTATCTTTAATTTGTGGACATGAGAATAATTAAAAGAAGTATTTTCTAATAACCAGGAAAAAACATTATAAAAACAAAAGAGCCTCAGGATTCTGTGAGGCAGTTTTAAAAAAAAGTCACAGAAGGTGAAGAAAGAGGTAAAGTAAAAGAAAATTCAAAGAAAAAAATGTCTAAAATTTTCCCAAATTAGGTAAAGATATAAATTTATAAATTCAAGAAGTTCAAATCCCCAGACAGCATTATTTCTTGTCATCTTTACTTTGCTATATGCTTCTTCCAGTGAATTTAAAATTTTTACCTGTTGTATTTTTTCAATTCCAAAATTTCCATCTGCTCTTTTATGTTTCTCATATTTCTATTTCTCATCTTTATTTCATATGTGATTATATTTCCCTTTATCTCACTGAGTGTAATTATAATAGTCGCGTTAAGTCTTTTGTGTGTGTGTGATAATTACAACATTGGGTTATCTCAAGGTTGGACCCTTTGAGACTTGGTCACATTTTTCTGGTTCTTCATATGTGGAGTAATTTTGGATTGTATATCTTAGGTGTTGTGAATATTACACTGTAGAGACTCTGAAATCTGTTATATATTCTAAAGAGTGTTTATATTTATTGGTTAGGATATGCCTGTCCAGAGACAGTCCAAGATCAAGGAAAAAAAATACCACTAGAAAGTATTAGAGGGAGTAGTACCTATTGCCCATGCAGGGCTTAAAATAGTGCTTTTTCTTATCAGTCAGAATGGAAAAACTTATAATTCATGGGACAATTATTAGAATACTCAAAATGGTCTTGCCTCAG
The DNA here is from genome assembly GCF_951640355.1 of Cnephaeus nilssonii. NCBI lineage: Eukaryota > Metazoa > Chordata > Mammalia > Chiroptera > Vespertilionidae > Cnephaeus > Cnephaeus nilssonii. The sequence continues at coordinate 59,362,444 of NC_137073.1, forward strand.
TAATAAGAAATGATTAGCTCTAGACTGCCCATCCACTTATTTCATCTATTAAATTTTAAAAATAAAACGATTTCCAAGTGAGTTTCCTGTACCCTAAGAAGACTTAGAATATTTGTAGGAATACAAAATAATCCAATTCAATAAGGAAAAATTACAATGTCTGACATACATTGAAATATATTACCAGGCATATAAAGAAGCTCAAAAATATG
>NC_137073.1:59365155-59477655 GCF_951640355.1 Cnephaeus nilssonii
TTTTCTATTTATTTTTCTATATCTTCTCCTTCCCAGAATTAATTTGAAGGTCTTTGAAAGAAGGAAGAGACTGTGGTTTCTTAATATATTCCTAGTGTATAACATAGTGTTTGAAATACAGTAGGTTTTTGATGCATAGTTATTGAGCTGAAGTGAATTTGATTGCAAAGGAGAAGAAAGAATGTTTTGAGTCATTTCTTTCCTGCTGTAGAGGCAGCTATCTTATGGGGCATTGAATACGACCTTGGAAACAGCAGTTCCGTTTTTGAGCCTTTTGCTTACCAGCTCTATGTCCCCCAGCCATCATTCCATCTCCCTGAGCTTCAGTTTCCTCAATGTTACAGTGGGGATCTATTAGCCTACAGAATCATATCACAGTAGGTATTAAAATGAAATTAAATGTATACAGAGCTACCCACATGTTAGGTATGATTATTGTTATTTTATTGCCAACTATTGCCCTTTGGGTTGAATTCCAATTTTCTGGAAGATGTGAGCTTCTAAATAGTGTTTCTCAAATTTCCAGGGCCTAGTAATCTCTCAGTCAGAGTACTTTATTTTTTTCTTTTTTAAAATATAATTTTATTGATTTCAGAGAGGAAGGAAGTGGGAGAGAGAGAGAGAGAAACATTAATGATGAGAGAGAATCACTGATCTGCTGCCTCCTGCACCTCCTACAGTGGGGATGGAGTCCACAACCCGGACATGTGCCCTGACCGGGAATCGAACCGTGACCTCCTGGTTCATAGTTCGATATTCAGTCACTGAGCCATGCTGGCCAGGCAAGAGTCCTTTCTTACCTTCTGTTCTCTGCCTGATCTGTGGCCTTATCCCTTCTTGGATTTAACCCTTCAAACATGACTTAATGCAGCTGAGATCAGCCATTTTTAGATCTTACATCTTTCCTCCTCCCCCTTTACCACCTAATTTTATATTTTTCTTTTTGAAAACAACACAGACCCAAAGAGATAGGAACAATCATTCTGTGGTCATTAGTTTATGTGGATCCTGCCTTACCTCTTACACAGTCACTCTTTGTCTAGCCTGGGGCAGACAAGCCTCATCTCATTTCAACCTGGGCACAGGATGTGGAATGAAAGATGCATCCTGACTGACATCTGGTCTTTTACAAAGAGAACCAATCAACTATATCTAGCCAGTTGCGAATGTCATACAAAAAAGCAGGATCTTTTTATGGCAATGCTCTTTTGGTCACTCTCTAATGTGGTTTTTATTGCATATTATTTTTCTCAGTTGTAATTCGTCTGAGCCGTTCCTAACATGAAAAGACCACCCCTTCATGGCGTACATTTTTAAGTATTATACTGTGGTGTGAGAGGAAAACTTGGGAATGCTACACTTCTGCATTGAACCTTTGAACAAAGAAAACAAAAGGAATGATTTTACTGTTATATATTGTAGATCACTTCTCTGTTTCAGAACACAGTACTTTTTGTTTGCCATTCATTTTGGAAACTAATTCAGTTAATTGTTGCTACTCTGAAATTACCTGATAAATTTTCTGTCCCTTGATTTAAAAATATTGTCATCTTGCCTGCAGACCAGTCTAGAAGTTTGCAAGGCAAACAGAAGAGTTGGATAAAAATGGCCACTTAAGCCGCAGTCGTAATGGGTTTCTAACGGCAGTAGTTTTTGACTCTGACAGAATGCCTATTCTATCTTGAGTAACTTGAGAGACTGCTTGCAACTTCTAGACCTAAGTGCACATTAAATTTATGGCGACCACAAGGTTCATCCTGAAGGGCCAATAACTTCCTTAGAAGCTGAAGGGAAATGATTTTCTGCCCTTTTCTTTGTTTTAGAAAATAATTTAATTTAGAGCTCTCCAGTAAGGCTCACACTAATTAGGGTAGAGGAATGAAATCTTATCCTAGATATAAGACAAGTGAGATAATTAATAAAATTTCCTAACTAATTTTTAGAAATGAAATTAATAATTTATTTGGCACTGTGTAAACATAGCAATAAATTGTACATTTCTATATATCAGGGTCAGCATTAAGCAGAATTTTGCATTAACTTTTTAATAAATGAAACATTTTTTTAAAAAAGATAGCAAGTTTTAGATGGCTTTATATACTGTATTTTAAGCCAGTAAATCTGCTATGAGGTTAGATAAAGTGTTAGCAGGTTTTCTCCAGATTCCATCAACATTGAACTTAAGGGTATAATATTATCCTGTGAGCTTGAATATTGAAATTAAATTTTTTTAATTGGAATATAGCCTACAAGGAAATGATGAATAACTTTTATTAATTCTTTTCAAGTGACAACTTAGAGAAAATATTTTAAACTATTATACACAAATATTCTCAGGATATTCATATTTCATGGTTTTATAAACAACCCAGAAGTATGACTCTTTCCCTTGATAAGGAGGACATAGACAAAATGTCCTGTTTTTGTCATATGTTTTTGGGGAAATCATAATACACATTTTTTTTTGCACCATCGCAACCGTCTTGATAATTTTAATATAGACCAAATAAACTCAGGGTTCCTATGGACTGACCTGTCATGAAGAGATCTAACTGGATCTTTCAGTGAGGAATTTAAGTACTATTTGGAAAAGGACATTTAATTTTGATTGCCTCTGGATTCAATCTAAACTACCTGATCAGTCTATAACTTTTTGCCTTTCACTTGCTGTCAAAAATCTAACTCAAGTCCTTCCATGCTGCCTCAAAGTTATGAGAACCTGGAGAGTATTATGCTAAGTGAAATAAGCCAGTCAGAGAAAGATAAATATCACATGCACTTACTTATATATGGAATCTAATAAAATAAACTGACAAACAAAATAGATCCAGAGACATGGAAGTGTGGAAAAGACTGATGAATCTTAGAGGGAAGGGTTGAGGGGGGAGTGCAGGAAGAAAATAACAAAAGAATTTATATGTATACTAGAGGTCTGGTGCACGAATTCGTGCACCAGTGAGGTCCCTCAGCCTGGCCAACGGATCGGACTGAAACTGGCTCTCTGACATCCCCTGAGGGGTCTTGGATTGCTATAGGGCACAGGCCAGGCCAAGAGACCCTACAGGTGCAAAATGGGGGCTAGAGAGGGACACGGGAGAGCTCCAGGGCATGTCCAGCCCATCTCGCTCAGTCCTGATTGGCCAGATCCCAGCAGCAAGCTAACTTACCAGTCAGTGTCTGCCCCCTGGTGATCAGTGCACATCATAGCGACTGGTTGACTGGTCGACTGTCTGCCCCCTGGTGGTCAGTGCATGTCATAGTGAGCGGTTGAGCGGCCTTAGCATATCATTAACATACTAGAAGACTGATGCACGAAGATTCGTGCAAGAATGGGCCTTCCTTCCCCTGGCTGCCAGCAGTGCCTTTGCTCTGGCCGGAGCCACCTTTCTGCTCTGGCTCAGAGCCGCCTTTCTGCCTTCCCACACTGCCCAGAGGCCCAGAGCGGCTGGGGTGGTACGGAAGGCATGCATCGTCACCATGGCAATGATGCAAGCATCCTGCTCTGCTCCCAGCCACTTGACACCTGTGTATGCAAATTAACCTGCCACCTTTGTTGGGTTAATTTGCATACTCACTCCTGATTGGCTAGTGGGCATCATGAAGGTATGGTCAATTAGCATGTTACTCTTTTATTAGGTAGATTACACTTTGATTGGTTGAATGGACAACCAGATGACTAGACACTTAGCATATTAAGCTTTTATTATATAGGATATGCATAACCCATGGACACAGACAATAATGCACAAAGACCTGGGACAGAGCAAGTGTGGGTGGAGGCGGTCAACGGGGGATAAAAGGGGATATCTGTAATACTTTCAACAATAAGGATGAATTTTTTAAAAATCTAACTCAGAATGCCCTCCCATCTCCTAAATGGCAAGGCAACGCATCATTAGGGGTATTAACTTGTGAACTGCATGTTGTTGTTTTTTTGCAAATGAAACATTGAAATTTAAAGATTGGCTTGATATAAAGCATTTAATAATTTTTAATGTTTTTTTTAGAGACAATCTTAGAAATTCTGGAAAATTATAGAATTCAGATTCAGATATGTGGGGTTTATAGGTCAGTTTATAATGATTTATTCTTTCAATGATGCATTCTGAGATCAGAGCTGGTATAGACCATATTCTACAGTTGAAACTGAAGTAAATCAACATCTAGTGCCTGGGGGATTGCCAATTACCTTTCAGCCATGCACTTTTGGGTAATTGCAAATTAAGTATATCACCTGGTACCCCCATATGCTCAGGGTCCCCAAGCTCAGAGCTAATGCTGGTCTTTGTAACGAAGATTGGGCTTTTTACCAATTAATTGTCTAGCAATCCTTTTAGGACACTAAAGACATGAATATCATTTGAGACCTTCATATCTGAGGGACACAGTTATTTTATAGAGACCATGGCACTCATATTAAACATGACCCCAGGAACATCGGGAAGATGTATGTGGTAGCCTTTGCTAAATATAAAGTAATATAAGGATGTAAAAATCTATTGTTATAATTTGTCAGTGCTATGGTTAATATTTAATTTTAATCACTTATGAAAGCATGAAAGCCACCTGCCTGGTCTGGAACTCATAAGCTATTATCTGCTTGGATTTGTTCCAGAGTAGAGTCCTGTTCAAGACCAGGCCTGCCAGGCAGGAAGAGGGGGGACAGAGCTGCTCTGGCTGAAGAATAACAGCAACTTCTCTTCCCAGCCCTGCCTGTGCATGGCAGCCACACATGGCCACTCGGATGCATGTGCTATATATATTTATTTATTGGTTGATTGATTGGTAAGTTAAATAATCCCTTTTTAAAAATAAGTTTTTAATTTTTTTACTCTTTCCAGTTCTCTGCCAAGATTCTCCATTCTGTCATCTTTTCCTACAAATCTTTTAACATATTTGTAACAGATGTTTTAAAGTTTTTGCCTGCTAATTCAAGCAGCTGGGCCAGTTGTGAAGTTTCTTTTCTCTTTATTATTGGTCAGATTTTCTTGCTTCTTTACTTGTCTTGTATTATTTTACTATTGGATATTATGATTGATATGTTGTAGCAACTCCAGATTTTGCTATCTGGACTTTTGTTTTGCTGGGCAGTTAAATTACTGAGCGATCATCTCGACCTGTGGATGGCAGGTTTTCTGCTCTGTAGCGTGGGCTTCTTTTAGTTTTGTTCTTAGTTCTGGGGCAATGTCCTTAGTAAGGATTCATTCCTAAGGTGTAGCCCTTTGGGGATTTTAATGGAAAGGCTGAGACTGTTACCAAGCTCCTTCTACTAGATAGGACTTAAAACCAAATTATGAGGCCTGAACTGGGTGGCTGACTTTTAGCTATTGCTTTCCTCTAGGTTCTGAGCCTTATCCTATATAATAAAATGCTAATATGCAAATTGACCGAACGGTGGAATGTTCGGTCGCTATGATGCACACTGGCCACCAGGAGCCAGACGCTCAATGTAGGAGCTGCCCCCTGGTGGTCAGTGTGCTCCCACAGAGGGAACACTGCTCAGCCAGAAGCCCTGAGCTGGGCTCACGGCTGGCAAATGCAGTGGCAGTGGTGGGAGCCTCTCCCGCCTCTGTGGCAGCTCTAAGGATGTCTGACTGCCGGGGAGCGGGCCTACGCTGTCAGTCGGACATCCCCTGAGGGCTCTCAGACTGCGAGAGGGCACAGGCCGGGCTGAGGGATCCCCTCCCCTCCCCCCAAGTGCACGAATTTCATGCACCAGGCCTCTAGTCTTATATATAAGCAGCTCAACTGTCAGTCAATAATTTGAACAAACATTTTTATACAGATTTTGTTCTCCCTCTTGGTGGCTTCCTCCTTTCTGGGATTTTCCTGACAGCTCAACCTAATTCTCCTCAGCTGATTAGTGCTGCTGCCTTGGGTCTGAACTCTAGTCCACTGGACTGTATTCATCCTTCTTCTAGTGCTGCTGTGAGATGATACAGTGCCTATGTGATGAGATAAAGTGATGTGAATGACATAGGCATTGTAGCACTAGGCTATTAAAAGGGTTACTTGAACACAAGCACTGAGATATCACGACAGTCAACCTGATAACCAAGACAGCTACTTAGTGACTAAGAGATGGATAGCATACATGATGTGGATACTCTGGACAAACGGATGATTCATGTTTCGGGTGGGACTGAAGAGAATGGTGCAAGATTTCATCCAGCTACTCAGAACGACGTGTAATTTAAAACGTATGAATTGTTTATTTCTGAAATTTTCTATTTAATATTTTTGGACCACTGTTGACTGTGGGTAACTGAAACCTCAGAAAGCAAAACCACAGGTAAAGGGGACTGTTATATATTGTACAGTGTCTCAACAGCTTTCGATCCAATTTTTCAGCAACCATTAACAATCATTGCATAGGAGTTACTTAATTTACTCTTGCCTAATTTATTCTTCATTGATGTATTGAACATAGGTATATTTCAAACACTGTTCAAAGCATGGGAGTACAAACAGGAAAACAGTTCTTGCATATCAGAAACTTATGGATATCTATTGGCCATGCTATAGCCATGTCCTCATATGTAGCTAAATTCCCTTTGTGGCCACAGAATTTTGAAACATAAAAATAATCAATAATATTTTGGGCATTAAGGATGAGGAATTAGGTTGCAGCTACATGAAGATGTCCTTATTTAGTGTAGATGAACTGGGCTCAAGTCCTGACGAAAGGATTCTAAATCATCCTCATGTTGTGGGAGTAGAATTTCAGGCAACAATTTTGCTTGAATTATTTTGCAACAAAATGATGCAAAGTACAAAACCTACTTGGTACATTATATTACACTTCCCACCACAACAAATCTGTTCTCAATTTGGCATGAATTTGGTTTATAGAGAAGTTTTTCTTGTAATTGTTTTCACATAGATTAAATATTTATTAGACATGTTTTCTTCACTATTTTAAAACACTTTCAAAATTTACTAAATGCAATTTATGCATTTTAAATATGAATATTAGGTTATGACATGATAATAAGAAGTTTACAAAATTATGTTTTTGAAGTTTATCTTGTTTTTCTGAGATTTAGTACTTACACTCAACATTGAATCAAAGGAAACAAAGAACAAGAAGAATGCTAGGAAGTCATAATGTATGTACCTCTTCTAGGGACTAGCATGCGTTCAGTTCAGAAATGGATAGAGCATCTATTACTTACCTGGAATGTCCTGGGCACATTGATGAATAAGACAGACAAAGTTTCTGTCTCTTCATGAAACTTATATTCCAGTGCCTCAGTCTCAGCCATGTCTATTACAAAATGAACATAAACAGGTGAATATTCTTCTCCCCACTAATGTTCCAGATGTCATCTGGCATCATGATATCCTCATGATGCATGGTTTTTATAATACACTTTTTATAATAACTAAGCATTTTATTACACACAACATGGCTAATCCTTAGAGCAATGCAAGATGGCTATTCTTATTTTCCCTAGTAGAAATGTTCCTGGAATTAAGATGGGATTAAATCCAGATAACCCATCATGATTTAAAAATATTGTAAGTCGAAAATGCATTTAATATACCTAACCTATCAAACATCATAACATAGTCTAGCCCACCTTAAACATGTTCCAAATACAATATCCAAAAAACAAACAAACAGCTGACACTCTGACAGCACAGTACACTGCGGAGTGTCAGCTGTTTATCCTCCTGATCATGTGTCTGACTGGGAGCTGCAGCTCTCTGCCACTGCCAGGATCACAAGAGTATCACAGCACATTTCCCTAGCCCAGTGGTCGGCAAACTCAACACAACCAAATATCCACAGTACAACGACTGAAATTTCTTTGGAAGCCAAATTTTTTAAACTTAAACTTCTTCTAACGCCACTTCTTCAAAATAGACTCGCCCAGGCCATGGTATTTTGTGGAAGAGCCACACTCAAGGGGCCAAAGAGCCGCATGTGGCTCGCGAGCCGCAGTTTGCCAACTACGGCTCTAGCCTGAGAAAAGATCAAAATTCAAAATTTGAAGTATGGTTTCTACTGAATGCTATTGTTTTAGCAGCATTGTAAAGTTGAAAAATCAAAGTTGAACCATCATAAGTCAGGTAACGATGGTCTAAAAATCAGTATAGGACATATAATATCTTGTTTCTGATATAAAATGGGGCTCTATGTATTATAAAGTAAATTTTATTATCACTGTGAATTTATTATTCTTTTATTTTCTTTGGAATGTGCACTTCTGCCAAGATACAAAGGATGATTAAGGTTGATTGTATTTTATTTCAATTACCAAGTTATTGTATTTGTCCAGAACTAGAAAGGTAACCTCTCTATTATTACGGTTAAGGCCCTCACTGTGCCCACAGTTTTCTAACCCTAATTCTTAAAAATTATACTAGACTTATTAATTTACCACACTCTCAATATCCAATCTATCTCTTTTCAATTCTCTTTCACCTCATTGGCATATATGACCACTCTCCCCCGCACCCCGCCCATGTTGTGCTATTTTAATTTTATTTCTTATTATCCCATACTATGATTACCACAACAAATTAATTGGTCTCTCTCCCTCAAATGCTTCTTCTGTTAAAATGATTTTCAATGTGCAAAATGTATCCTATTATGTCACTGTTTAAAACCATTCAACAGATCCTCAGTGTTTATAGGATAAAGTCTAAAGTCATTTTAGGGACAGTCAAGGTCTTCCATGCTTCCAAATTCATTTCTTGCCACCAGGCCAAACTTACTCTGCACTCTAGATATAATAAACGGATAATGGTTTCCAAATACACCATGCTGGCTCATGTTCATTTAACTCTGTGCAGATTCGTTTCAACTTTTCCTCTTTATCATCTCCTGTTAGAAGTTTCCTTAACTGCTTAAGATTTAACCACTTCTTTCTTTGAACTCCCACCGTGCCAAGTATATACAGTACTTCTTCTTTTTATCTAAGATGTGTGTGTGTGTTTGTGTGTGTGTGTGTGTGTGTGTGTGTGTGTAATTTATCACTCTATTACAAGTATCTTTTTATAGGCCTGTCTTTCTTACTACAGTATGATTTTAGGAGGTCAGGTGCCTGGAGCATGGTAGGAACATAAGTCTTCGTTTATTTGATTAAGCAATGAAGGAATAAAAAGGAAAAAAAATTAAGGAGGTGAAGATATCATCAGTGTGCCCTCCACTTTTATCATCACTATGGATATCGCCTTTTTTCCTCTGTCCCTCTGTCTTTCTCCCTGAAAATTGAGGTATTGTAGAAGCCAGAAGCCCAGAATAGAGCAGGACCCTGGAACTGCCTCTCCTTTGTAGACTGGACCTCATCCTTTTTACTTCATCTTCTTATCAAAATGGACTTGTGTTATATGATATTCCCTTAAGGTCTTGCTCAGTAGTCACCGAATTTGATGAACAGCTTTCAGGGCACGGGCGGATTCAAGGCCGTAATGAGATACCATAAAAGCATGGTTAAGCACACAAATTCAAACTTGGAGTTCAACTCGCTTCTGCCACTTAGGACTGTGTTAACGGAGGTCGAGGTATTTATCCTCTCTAAAACTCAGTTACCTCATCGGTAAAATTGGAACACAGCCCTACGTCATAAGGTTATTGTGAGGATCAGAGTTATTGTCTAAGATGAAAGTCCTAGACTAGCCCCTCTCCTATCCAAACGTTGGCTATGGTCAGAAAACAATAAGGGGCAATAGAACAGATAATATGGAAAGCATTTTAATTTGTAACTTGGGGTCACAGACAAAGCCCAAGAAATATTTCTTCAATTGTCCAGAGCAAATTTCCATAAATACCATAACCTCTGCAAACCTCTCACTCATAACCAGATGAATCATGAATAAATGTTACATGGTCATTGTAAGCTATGCATTTCAAATTTGTAGGTAGTTTTTGTATGTTTTGACGTGTAGTTCTTCCAAAGTACCAAAACATTTACAAATGTTTTATAAATAGACATTCATTAATGTTAGCTCTGAATCACCTCATATATTTGAAAATTAGTATGTTTAATGAAACTATTTTGGGGTGACTGAAATTCAAATTCATGGCAAATTTGGGCTGTAAGCCTGAATGTACAATACACAATCAAAGTGTATAAGCTGACAGTAAAATTATTACATTTCCTGACTTTAAGCTTTATTTGTTAATGATGGAAAGTATTCAATGCTCTCTTAAAAATGAACATACGATGATTGGAATCAATACTTCAGGCATCAGCTGTTAGCTTTTCCTCAATTGTTATTACTAGGGCTTTGTCTAATTTAAAAATATGGAGTGCATTGATGTCTTGGTGCTTTACTTGTTTTTTCTTCCTTTATGTTTCTTTCTGCCTGATGACGTGTGTGAGAGAAGATGCATATGCAGAAAGAGGTTTTCCTTTTCATAGACACTGATATTATTAATTTTACTTATGTCTTTAAGAATACATTTCTGTGCAATATGTGTATGACTGGGGCTGATCTGCTACTCATCTTTGACCTGTAAATCCTCTGAGGGAGAAGCACTGTGCTCCTACTTTCCTTGTTGAGACTATCTCTGAAACAGCTTGGCCAAGTCCTCTGTGTACCTTAAAGGTGGAGGGCATGTCATATAGCCACGTAAAACCCTTGGTCTGACTCTTGAGTCATGAACCCCAGACTTGGTTGCAGGATAAAAAGTAAGCCCAATATATTGTATAAAAAGTAATAACTGATTCGTAAAAAATTCCATGATTGCACTATAAATTCTATAAATATATCACATATATGACTCCAGTTTAATTTTTGATGTTCTACTTACTGAAAAATGTCATCACGTAAGTTATGGGCACAACCACCGTGCGCCCTCCCCTTGCCCCATCTCTTTTATAACTCAGCTTTCAAAGTTACAGAAATTGTGCTCACTGGCTGCCATCCTGCATGGATTCTGATGGTTGGTGCCAGAGATAAGCTTTATCTTCCCCACAAAGTGTTTACTATCTGGTTTTCACACTGAACTCTATCATTCATAATAAATGCTTGTAATTTCTCACTGGTTATTGACCAGGATTACCATGCGGATCATGCCACGAATGTGTGGCATTCCTACAGATGGTTTCTTCAATGATAAACAATAGGAAGATTTACAGGTTTTCTATCTCATAATAAAACCAGAGTAAGATCATGATGGTATGGCAGAGACTTGAAGGGAACAGAACCTGCTCCCCTAGGACTGAGAAAATCTTAGAGGTAGATAGTCCTGCAAGTTATAAAAGAACATCTAACCAGATAGGTAGAATACAGTGTTAAGCAATAGGTTGCTAATTCAGTGTTAAGCAATAGGTTGCTAACCAGGTAAAAAGTGAAAAAAGAATAAATAACCGAATAAACATCTATTTTTCAGTTTATGTGTTTGCTTAATGAAAGTTCTTTCTACTGGTAACTGCATCTCCCAGATATTCCTTTCTGGAGCCATTTCATCCACACACCCAATCGATGAAGTTGCAGGGAGCCTACCTTTATCCTGCCTCCAAGAGTGGGCTTGAGACCCAGGCTTGGACACTGTAAGTGCTACACATACATCAGGATGCTGACTGATTTAGGGATGGCCCTGTGACCCTGGTCAGCAAATGCAAGTGCCCTGGATTTTGGTATGAATATTTTTTGCCTCGTTTGCTACATTGGTGGATTATAAATCCTTGGTAATTTGTGGAAAGAGCCTGCCTTAGAATAAAATCAGCACAGAAGAGACAAAGCCAAGGGCCAAAAAGAAAGGCAGTATGGCCTGGCAGCATGGCTCAGTGATTGAGCATCGACCTATGAACCTGGAGGTCACAGTTCATTTCCCAGTTAGGGTACATGCCTGGGTTGTGGGCTCAATTCTGAGTGTGGGGCAGCCAATCAATGATTCTCTCTCATCATTGATGTTTCTCTCTCTCTCTCCCTCTCCCTCTCCCTCTCCCTTCCTCTCTGAAATCAATAAAAATATATTAAAAAAAATAAAGAAAGGCAGTATGTAGATAAAATTCTTTAGGTCCCTGGAACTAGCTAACCGAATGTGAAATTCACCCCTTCACTTTAGCCAATAAATTATTTTCTGAAATTTAAACCAAAGTAACCAATATACTTTTTCATTTAGCAGTTTTTCAAAAAGTGGATAAGCAGAAAAATATGGATTTAGGCAATATTTGGAAACGTGGTTGGGCAGATATGAAAATAATAAAAGTCTACTAACAGAGGTCATGGGCGCAGGGACAGGAGAGTCAAGTTTGTTAATAGAGGGAACAGAAAGAGCAAAACAGGTTCTAATTGGAAAGACTGGGGCTATGGTTCATTGAAACAAAGCATCACCCAATAATCATAACAGAGTTGTATCTGGGCCCAGGATCAGAGATTTTTCTAAGGAATATGAAACTAACTACCAGAAATGGAACTAGTATTGAAATGAATGGGGCAAGGAGAAAAACATCTGATTATTGAGCGAGGGTTCCTTTTAGATAGGACTGAATTATTCCTAGACCAAAGCTAGATATCAAGCCCCCAGTTGGAGGTAAACCATCTCTGCTAGGGGGAAAGCAGGAATATGGGTCAAGGTAAGTAGTGGAGTTGATAGAGGAGAAGGAGGAAGAGATTGGAGCCTGGGGGCCATACATGCACATCCAACATTAAGTAGAGGTGGGTTTATGACCGACAATGCTTTTAGGAGCTGCAAAAAAGTGTAATTTCTTTAATGTCAAGAAAGAAAGTAAGCTTTTAGGTTGAAATTATTTTACATACACATTAATATTAATATATTCATCTTTATACCCACATAGTCACAAAATAGAATTCTATACACATACATGTATATTTATGTGCATATATTTAATATTTTATTTTTTAGTAGAAGAAATCCACAAAAGCAAAAGTACTGAGGCCCATGAAAGTCATAACGCTGCCCCACAGTGAGTGCTATGACAGACTCTGTGATTGGTCCTTCACAGTCACCTATTCCCTGATCTTCTCTACTAAAAAAGCTGAAAGACTAGAAAATGTACTTTTCCAGATTCTCTTGCAGTTAGGAGTAGCATGTATTGAGTTACAACTAATGGAATATATGTATGCCTATTAAAAAAAAAAACCCTCACAAGGCACTAAGTCTGGAAAAACATTTTAAAAGAGAAAAAGATAGTTCTGGTTTTCTTTGCTTAGGAAAATAGCTGACCCACAGTAAGCATTCAATAAGTGATAGCTAATAATAATCAAAACAATAATAATTTTGTTACTGAAAAGATCACAGACATAGACCAAAGTGATGACTGCTCACATTAATTCCCCATTTCCCATTTGTTCTTTGGATTCAAAATGTATTGGCTGCCATGGAAACCATAATGGTCACCTAGATTTTCCTTAATGATAGTGTGCATGCCCTAGAAGCCAGCAGGTGGTGCCAATTATAGCCGATGACATTGCAAGCCCCCAAAAGACTGGCTGGCTCAGAGAATGTTTCCTGGTAAGGACGAAAGCCATAATTTGCTATGGGTTTTCTGGACAATGACAAAACACTGAGGACCGAATTATGAGGCAGTATATGGATTTTGCAAGCTGTTGCCATTCAGAATTTATGTGGATATTTGTGATAATCGCTTTCCAGTATTTATTGACTTGGTAGGGTCAGAGAGGGCTTGGTCAGTGAGGCTGATAAAGAAGAGTGAGTTGATAGGGGAATACATAATCTAGGTTTATTCCATTAAATCTAAAATTCCTTAAAATGTTTACCAATGAGTGTGCGGTGCCTACATTATTCCGTCTCCTTCCAAATTGTTCTACCACTTTCCAATTCTCTTTCTTTCTTATCTACACCATCCATTTCTCCATGTTACTCCATTGCTCAAAAATATTTTTTGATTCCTATTACTTACATAAAAAGACCCACATATCCTCATTGTAAAATTCAAATCTTTCCACAGTTAAGTGCCAATCTAATCTTACCTTTCACTTCTACATTTTTCTCTCCAACCATTTGGTTCTCTTAAAAGTACCCCGAATATACCAACTTATGCCACCTGTTTGAAATCTCCTTCATGATATTTAATTCTCATTTATGTCTTATTAATTAATCTGGGCCAAATTCAAGTTCTTTTTCTGAATTATTATGTGTTTATACCTAATTTTATGGTATATAATCTATTTAACTTACTAGCATAGTGCCGTGCAGGAAAGAAAAAATGGCTTTAAAATGTTGTTTGCTTTCAATATGTATATTTAGCCAGGATATAACTATTTAGAAGAGGTTTGGTATATCTCATTTTTTTCTTGTAAAGCCCACAGTATACAGCACTGCATAGTAAATATTTGGTAGATATTGAATGAATTCTCAAGGACTGTGGTTTTTGTTGTTGTTTTGTGTGTGTGTGTGTGTGTGTGTGTGTGTGTGTGTGTGTGTGTGTGAATCTTCACCTGAAGATATTTTTTCCATTTATTTATTTATTTTTTTTAGAGAGAGTGGAAGGGAGGGAGTGGGAGAGAAAGGAGAGAAAAACATCAATGTGAGAAAGACACATTGATTGGTTGCCTCCTGTGAGTGTCCTGACCTGGGCAGGGAATGAACCTGCAACCCAGTACATACTTGTCCTTGACCAGGAATCCAACCCATGATCCTTAGGTGCACAAGTCAATGATCTACCACTGAGCCCCACAGGCCAGGGAAGGAACTGTGGTTTTTAAAGTGGAGTTCAGGGGACCTCAGAGATTCATAAAACATTTTCAGGTGATCTGTGAGTTCATTATAGTACTAAGATATTATTTGCCCTGTTTATATTCACACAAGTGTACCCTGGAGTTTTTCAGAGGCTATATAACTATTGATGTTGTAACATAATAAATGCATAAAACAGATAGGAGAATCCAGCTGTCTTCTTTCTGTTTAACAGACTAGAAACATATTTCTCACTAGTTTTGCTTTGGAAATATAGTTATTTTTAATAAAAATATGCTATATATATGAGTGGGGGCAAAAATAGTTTTATAGTTGTGAGTATGCAAAGGAGTTTACTCTTGTATTATTATATACTAGGGGCCCGGTGCATGAAGATTTGTGCACGGGGGGTGGGGGGTACCTCAGCCTGACCTGCATCCTTTCCAATCTGGGAGCCCTCAGGGGAGCCCTCTCCAATCTGGGAGTTTCTGTCTGTCTTTGCAATCATACGAGCGAATTGTCTGAGATCCCAACCCAGTTTGGTTTGTTGCTTACAGAATAATAGAGTAAGGTGACCAGATTTTAACATTGGTAAAGCGGGACACCATTGACCGGGGGTGGGGGTGGGGGGAGGGGGCGGTTCTTGATTAAAAATTTGGTCTATATGGAGCAACAAAAATTTTCATAGAACGCAAAAATAGTATTGTAATATATTTTTTTAAATTTCAACGTAAGTACAGTTTACAAATATAATAAATAAAAAATTATGTATAGTATTATTTTATTCTTTGGCATATTTCTCATTTGAGTGAATTTTTTTTAGTAGATTGCTGTCGTTGTTTAAAAGGTCATGAATTTGCTGTAATGTAAGTCGTAAGTGTCACTTTCAAGGCCGGTGCTAGACTTTTTGCCGCCACTATAAAATATAAATAATACGAGTACTGTCTGCTAAATTCAAGAAAATTTATGTATTTATGAAATAAATAAAAAAATTACTTACCTAAATTATCTGAATAGCTGATTTGTAATGACATCACTTGTTTAACTAGCTTACTAGCACGCAGTACGATGTGTATCGTCTGAGAGACAGTTACAAAATGTTTTCGTCGTTGCCAATCCCAAAAAATGCCATTGTTCATTAAGTCCAAACAATGGTGGTCGAATTCTAACAACTGATCAACAATGCGAACTTTGATAAGCAGTTCTCGATAATCAGTTCTCAACAATTATTTGTTCTTATTAAAGTTTAACATTATAAAATTAACAAAAATAATATAAAACTCATATCCTGGCTAAATAGCCACATGGCCACTGAAAACCGTATATTCCCTTCCCGTTCTTCCGCCGTGCAAGTGCCCTAGCTTGTCGTGCATTCTTTCCAAAAATCGGGACTTTTTTAAAACGCTGCGGGACACGAGACAAATTGTTAAAAATCGGGACTGTCCCGCCAAAAGTGGGACGTCTGGTCACCTTATAATAGAGGCTTTTTTTTTCTTTGCTTCATTGGTGGAGATTTCCTAGAAGTTTTAGGATATCTTCCCTTTAATTTTTCCTAGACACTCTGATTTTACTTATGTCTCTCACCTTTGCATCTCCATCCCCCACTGCAACAGTAACTTGCTCCAGGCTCACTTTGCTCTAGTGTTTAGGACCGTGGTCAGCAAACTGCAGCTCACGAGCCACATGCAGCTCTTTGTCCCCTTGAGTGTGGCTCTTCCACAAAATACCATGGCCTGGGTGAGTCTATTTTGAAGAAGTGGCGTTAGAAGAAGTTTAAGTTTAAAAAATTTGGCTCTCAGAAGAAATTTCAATCGTTGTACTGTTGATATTTGGCTCTGTTGACTAATGAGTTTGCGGACCACTGGTCTAGGAGATCCATCTGCCACCAGAACTACGATTCCCAGCATTCCTGGTGCTCCCCATACTCTGGGTTTTCCCTTCCTGCTCTGTCTCCCGTCCCATGGCCTCCTGCTCTGCCAAGTCCTCCAAACTGCCAGCTCTCCTGCTCTGCTCTCTGCCCCGTGCCTGTGTATGCAAATTATCCTGCCATCTTTGTCAGGTTAATTTGCATACTCACTCCTGATTGGCTGGTGAGCGTAGCAGAGGTACATGTTTCTCTTTTATTATATAGGACTAATTACTGTATAATTTTCCCCACGAACAACTGTAAACCTTCTTTTGCCCCACCCAGTAGTAATATGTAATGGGCTTATTATAGTTATCTTTAAATAAAGAATAAACACTTTTTTTTCTTAATTTAATTTAAATGATAGTAAATATTGGTAGATATAGTCCACTAGAGGCCTGGTGCATGGATTCGTGCACCGGTGGGGTCCCTCAGCCTGGCCTGTGCCCTCTTGCAATCCGTGACCCCTCAGGGAATGTTGGACTGTCAGTTTCAGCGCAATCCAGTCTGACATCCCCCCAAGAGATATAGCCCCAAGAGATATAGCAGTGTGTGAAGTGGCAGGCGGCCGGGGAGGAGCCCAAGCTGGGGCCAGTTGCAGCGCCACTCCCGATTATCCTGGCCCCACTGTGCCTGCCACTGCTGTGACTCAGTAGCGCTGCCTCAGAGGTGGGAGAGGCTCGCACCGCCACAGCTGCGCTTGCCAGCTGTGAGCCTGGCTTCTGGCTGAGAGGTGCTCCTGCTGTGGGAGTACACTGACCATCAGGGGGCAGCTCCTGCATTGAGCATCTGCCCCCTGGTGGTCAGTGTGTGTCATAGCTGCCGGCTGGTCATCTAGTCACTTAGGCTTTTATAGATATTAGAGGCCCAGTGCATGACATTCGTGCACTGGGGGTGGGGGGCTGTCCCTCAGCCCCGTCTGCACCCTTTCACAGTCCAGGACCTCTCGGGGGATATCTGCCTGCCGCTGTCAGGCGGACATCCCCCAAAGGGTCCTTAGCGCTGCCGTGGAGGCGGGAGAGGCTCCCGATACTGCTGCTGTGCTCTCCAGCCATGAGCCCTGCTTCTGGCTGAGCGGTGCTCCCCCTGTGGGAGAGCACTGACCACCAGGGGGCAGCTCCTGCATTGAGCATCTGCCCTCTGGTGGTCAATGCGCATCATAGCCACCAGTTGTTCTGCCTTTTGGTTGATTTGCATATTAGCCTTTTAATATATAGGATAGATACCAACAAAAACTCTTTGGAGTCCCTGATAATTTCTAAGAGTATTAAAGGTCCAAAATGTGAGAGCCTTGCTGCCCAAGCAGAGGTTACATTTTGCTGCGGAAATTCATTTCAGGAAGAATAGAAGACAGGACAAGACAGTTGAAAAGGGATGATAGAGAGACCACCAGGTCCTATTTATTGTTTAAAAAGTGGACATGCATTGGACTGAAAACTCATCAGCTTTCTTTTGGATGATTAGATAATATGGAAGTCAAAATGTCTTACATACAGAGAAATTAAGTTTACATATTTGCAAAATGCTGACTTCCTGAACAATAACATGCCTGCTATTTGTTAAATCCCAGGCTGTATGTTTTAGCTATTTCTATGGATTAGACATTTACATACACGATTTTCTAAACTCATTCATACTGATAACAGAATTCCTTTCATTTACCAGCTTCTTACATTATTTTGCCATTTCAAGTGTGAAAATACAGTACTGTCTGTTTCCAAATACTGACACGGATACTAACATTTGTTGAATGTATGGTATGAACCAAGTATTCTTCTAATTCTCTATACATATTAACTCTTCCAACCCCCTGGAAAACTTGTATTGTAAACACTCTTATTATTCCCATTTTACAGACAAGGAATGCAAAGAATGTACAGATTAGATAATGAACTAAATTTGCTCAGCTAGTAAAATATGGAGTCAATATTCACACATGGCAATCTGGCTCTGGAGAAATGTAGCATAGAATGCTATCTTGGAGATTTCACAAATATTTAGCTTTTCCCTTAAAAAAAAAAGTAGGGCAAGATATTCCTTAATTGATGAAATTAACTAATTTTGATTATAAGCCCCTTATACTAATAACAATGGAAGTCATTTTAATTGTAATGATATCTAATACTGTAGGACTTGAATTAAGCTATCATTACTAAGAGGCATATATTTTTTGCTTTTTGCTGATTTTGATTCAATCTCAACTAGGTAGTCTCAAATTTTACAGACTTGTTACAAGCTGTCTAAAATAACCATAAATTCTAAAACCTGGCCTCTAGAGTTGTCCTAATTATTTCTAACTTCCCAAATTATGTGTCAGGCTGTTAAATGTGAGAAGCTGTGACTCAGTAACTGCAGGAAGATGAGATAATTGGTAAATAAAGTTGGTGCGGAGGGAAGTGAGAAGGCTGAGAAATGCTTGGGTCAAAGATGATTGCATTACAGATGAGCAAATCTGGTTGTAAAATTGCAACCAGAATTCAGGGTCCAGAAAGGTTAAATGTGAATATCCATTCTTTTCACAGCTGCTATAAAGACAAATCCAGGCTCTGGTACTGCCTAGATTGTGTTCTGGGGCAGGTCAGGGAAGTCTTTCCACCATCCTAGAAATAGGTAATGGGTAGAATCCTGAAGCCTGTAGGGTGTGACTTGTTTTTCTAACCAAATGCTTATATGTATGGGTAATCAGCCCCACACATTCAATGAACTAATTTGAAAGATTATACATCAGAATTTTATTAATCAATCCTATTCATCTTTTCACAAAGTTCATTCAATGAAGACATTGCTTTTAAATTGTGAATTATTTAAGGCCTCAGACAGTTAGTGACTAATGCCATGAGGCCACCAGATGTGCTGTCCCAGCTTAGGTAGTGTCATTCCCCTTGGCCCACCTCCCCATTCCCATTTACATGGAGGCCACAGACTACTACTAGGATTTTAAAGATTTGTTATAACTCCTAATTTACTTTTTTTTTGCCTTTTGGAATTTTAAGAAAAAAAAAAGGCTTCAAAAATGTCAAGGGGTTGTGCCTTGCTTGATGAAGATGACAGTTGAGGAAATGGGAATATTATGGCCTCTTACTCATAAAGAGTGAGGACTGTGATTAGAAAAGACCAGTGGAAGAATGAGATGGGTACTACTATTAAGCAGACCACATGGGTGTGCTCTGCATGAAATAAGAAAGGTGAAAGTAAGGAAGACGATGGGGACCTTGATTATGTGCAGGAGGGCATTCATTGCAATACATTATTTAAAAAAACAAACACAATTCCAGTTGATCAAATGCAGGTTGGGGAAGAGAAATGCCAACAAGAATACTCTGCGAAACTATAGCATTTCCATTTGATTGCACACTTGATATCTTTTCATTCACTCTATGTTTGTGTCACTCAGAATTTAGTTTGGAGATAACAAAAACAATTTCCTGATAGCTATTTTAAATTTAGTAATCATATTTTCCTTGCTGAAATTATTTATTTCCAGCTTATTTTTGGTGGATTAAGAGTCATGTGTTTGATGACACATCTTTAGAGTTGCGTGGAGAAAAGTTATATATTTTTCCCAACACTATTATGTCATTTCATCTTTTTTTACATATCTAACTAAATTTTCCCCCCAAATCCGTGCAGATCTCTTTCTTTCATCTTTAGCAATTTGCAGAAGGCTATGGCCTCCTGTAACTCTTTGTCTCAGGTCTAACTCACTCACCAATGTTCTTTTGTGTTTAAATTAATATATTTTTCAGTTCTTTCTCTAACAGAATAGTTACTCTACAAAGTACTCCCAACCTATTATCATGTTTCCTGTCATGAATAGTAGGAGGATTAGGGGAGCATGGGAGCTGTGAGCTTTAATATGAAGAAAAATGCAAGAAATGAAAGGGACTGATACCAAGAGTTACTCCGATGCTTGGTGTAGGAGCATAGTTTTTAGACAAAAAAATCTATTTATGTTTAGTGCCACAGGTTTATCAAATACTTTCTCATTCCATGTGGGAGTGTGGAATTATCTAAGATAGCTATCCAAGTGAAAAAAGAGTGTTTATGATCCTTAGTTACTCCACTGAGTAAAATTAAGTTTGATAGGCAAGCTTATAAGTGTAGCATCTACATGTGTAATTGCCTGAAATATTAATGTAAACAACCATCCATGTCCATAGATTTTATTCTTGGTGATAGGTTGGTAAAATACCGTTAGGCCCATTGAGTATTAAAGGAAAAAAAACCCACACAACAAAATATTAGCGCAATCTGTACAATTTGTGTTTTCATAGCTATATAAATAACATCTATATATATAAAAGCTTAAGTGACCATTTGACTGTTCCACTGGTAGCTAAGACGTACACCACCAGGGGGCAGATGCTCAATGCACAGGCATGGAAACATGGAACAAACTGATGAATCTCAGAGGGAAGGAGGGGAGGAGTGGGAAGAGATTAACCAAAGATCTTTTTGTTAAAAAATATATTTTATTGATTTTTTTATAGAGAGGAAGGGAAAGGGATAGAGAGTTAGAAACATCGATGAGAGAGAAACATAGGTCAGCTGCCTCCTGCACACTCCCCACTGGGGATGTGCCTGCAACCAAGGTACATGCCTTTGACCGGACTCAAACCTGGGACCCTTCAGTGCACAGGCCGACGCTCTATCCACTGAGCCAAACCGGTTAGGGCCAAAGATCTTATTGCATACTAGAGGCCTGGTGCAAGGATCCGTGCACCGGTGGGATCCCTTGGCCTGGCCTGTGCCCTCTCGCAATCCTGGACCCCTTGTGGAATGTCAGAGAGCCGGTTTTGGGCCGATCCCCGCAGGCCAGGCTGAGGGATCCCACCAGCGCACAAATCTGTGCATCGGGCCTCTAGTATATTATTGCTGTCATTTAAAAGTTTATATAAGAATACTGGCTGATCTCTTCCAAGTTTTAGTCTAGTTGTGATAGAGTATAAATGAGAAACTGGTAACCAATATGATAGGTTTAATCAATATATAAAATATAGCTACTCTTGTGCCCTGGATACCTCTGTATTCTAGCAAGAAAAGAATATAAGCAATATAAACTGTAATCTTCAGATTAGAAATTGCTTTCTAATAGAGAAATCCTTTTAGACCCTGAAGTGACAGTTTGTACAAAATTATATTTGTTGCAATTCAGTCTGTCTAAGGCTGGCACTAAACAAGAGAAACAATGCTTCTAACAGGAAATAAAGATGCACTATTCTGGCTAACATCTAATATTTTCTTTAGATAAACTATAAAAATTATTTACTGCATAAATGACAGCCATGAGGAGTATTGGGTCTGAGAAGAAAACACAATGGAGTTTATCCTATTGAAATATCTGAGTTGGTTAAATGAGTATTGGAAGGAATTGTGAGAAAACGTGTAATATGATCATATATTTCAATGGCTAACTTATATGTCCACATGTCCTCTTTTCCTTCTTTCTCTCTCTCCTTTTCTTTTACTCAATTTCTTTAAGCTGCATTCTCTGACCTGTTTTGCCGACCTTGTTTCTTTCCTGTGGTCCTGGGTTTGTGAGGCAGTACGGAGACTGTGATATTATATACGCACCACACTCCCATTTTTTTTTAAAGCTGTTTTTTGTTCTCAAGTGTGAGGGGGAAAAATAAATGCAGAATTGTGAGGCATACCTGAGAAGATGATTCTATTAGAATGTGAGAATTTCAAGCAGGCATTTTATTTTACTTTAAAATTATTTTTATAGAGGTATGCTTTACATAAAATAAAAATCGTCACCCCTCTTCAGTATGTTGTTGTGTAACCATCACCATAATCCACTTATAGAGCATTTTCACCACTTTCATAAGTCACTTCATATCCATTTGCAGTCAATTTCCCCCCACTATCCATAGCCTCTGGCAACACTGATCTGTGTTTTCTGTCCCTATGGCTATATCTTTTATAGAAGGTCACAGACAGGTCATAGATTTCATCAAAATCTAAAAGTTATACTCTAAAAAGTACCATAAACTAAATAAAATGATAAGCCATAACCATTTTCCCCATAGACTGGGGAAAATATTGCAAAACATAGTTGATAAAAGTCTCATACACAAAATATATAAGAACTCATAACTCTTTAATAAAAACAACTAAATTAAAAGTCTGAAAAATATTTGAATAGACACTTTAGAAAATGAGTGATATTTTTTAGCCAATAATCATAGAAAGATGGTTGGCATCATTAGTCATCAGGAAAATTAAAATTTTGTGGAATAAAATACCACTACATACTCACTAGAATGGCTAAAATAAAGAATAATAAAAAGTACTGGTGAGGATATGAAGCAACTTGAACTCTCACACATTGCTGGTTGGAGTACAAACAGCAATATAAGCCTGTTTGGTGTGTGTGTCTATTAACCTCAATCAAAAATCAAGTATGTGACTGTGTCCACATATAGAGGAAAAACATTTGTAAAAACATGTTTAAAGTCGGTCATTGGCTTTTTTTTTTTCAAGTCAGGTATTATTGAGTCTTCTGAGAGGGCAGGGAGAATGAAATAAGATGCCACTGCCCTGGAAAATCCCATTGCTTTTCCTCTTATGAAATAACAGGGAAACTCATGTCACTCTTGTGCTATAAAACACTGTCTACTTTCTAATACATCTTTTGAGACTTTTAAGACCTCAAGTAAAATTAAACTCAACTTCCAGCAAAATGGAAATCTTTTGGGGAGCAGTGATTCATGATGTTCTCTTTTTGAGAGTCATGGAACAGATGTTCTCAATACCACACACGATGGTTGTCAACTTCAAAATGGAGTGGGGAGCTGAGACCCCTTTCCAGATAATGCTGATCACGAAGCAATCCAGGCCTCAATTATCCTGATGTCTCATGGGGCCTCCAACCTTCAAATGCTCCTCCTTACCAACAAAATATTCACTTTGATGGAACTTCCACAGAGAAAAGATTGGGATATAAACAGATGTGTGGGCACAGTCATGGTTCAGATACTTTCATGCACTTGAAACAGCGTTAATTAAAAACTTTGCTAATAGCGCTTCTCATTTAAGCTGGGCAGCTGCATTAGAACTTCATTAGGAGGAGGAAAAAAAAAATAAGGCAAAAAGGACAAATGGTGGAAAATCCATAGAATCTCTAGTTGGAAAGTTGAAAATAAAAGCAGAGTCCAGTAGATCGTATTTCCTGGACTATTCCTGGTGTACACCATTTGTCCCAGTGCCATTATTAACTGTCCCACCTCCCACTCCCTTAACTTTCAAATGTTTTCTGATTTGAATTAAATAGTCATCCTATTTATAAGTCATTGCATATAACCAATGCATATGGTTTTCTCAATGTGATGGTCTGAAGTGCAGCAGAGCAAAGCAAAGCAAATAGAGACCTAATGTATGTGACCACATATAACAGCGTATCACTAACCAAAAGACTGGATTCATCATCTAGCATTTTTATAGTTTTTTTTCCAAAGGTATAACTTTTGAGATTTACGAGTTTCAATAAAAAGTACCCTTCTTCCCTAGTAGGTTAACACATTGAGAAATAAAGCAAGGAATAAGGCAGATGAAAAATCCAAATATCACCTATATTGCTGATAAAGGTAAGGTGTAAGATGTATCTTTGTGTGAAAAACAAATGAATTTCCTAATACTGGACCCCAGGACATGACAGCTTTAACTAGTCATTTGATGTGCCTGAGCCTGAGGGCACCAGAGAGAATTCCTTCTGCCTATGGGAAAGCGTGTGAGCTGGGGGATGAATCTTTTGTTCAAGTTAGTCCTCTGTACTTAAAGGGTCTGGTGCAGCTAAGAGTACAAGCAGACGCACTAACAGAAGACAGCAGCCCCCTCTCTGCAGGCTACTGAGCCCCAGGAGAGGGGAGGAGCGGAGCTGAGCACCTGGTTTATCCTTCTCAGCCATACCAGTCAGTGTTTCTCAAAGGAAGGCAGAGGGTCCAGGCTTGTCACACCAATGGAGCTAGCTCCACTGAAGGAAGCGTCCGCACTAGGGAGAAGAGTTCCTCAAATGAAATACCATTTATTGAGAAGAGAGAGAATATAAAAAGTCTCTAATGGTTTGAATCTCATGATATGGGAAAGCAACATTTTAGATAAAAATTTAAGTTTGCAGAAAAAAGTAGATGAATTTCCTAGCATTGTTGTAGGGTTGAGCAGAGAAGCTGACCCCTGAATTGCAGATTCAGTTTCCCTAAGCACCTAGTAATCCTCCAGAACTTATTCGCACTGAAAATATAGCCCCTTCTTGGGCCCACTTTCTCCATTTTGATCACAATAATGCCATCAGCGAGCAGACAGTGTCGTTCGAGCTGGTGACTGTGGTTAGAGTTTTGTGCATGAGCTGTTTTTCTGTATGCTGGTGATGAAGAGAGCTGGGCCTAAAGACATTTTATGTTGCAGATAGATTGTTCGCATTGCTTGTGATCTCACATCACACTGCCGGAACCAATTGCATTATCTGACACAAATCATCATGCCCGCAGGGTGTTCGTTCTCAGTCAAAATTACAGACTTCTTATCTATTTGTGGGGAAAGTGAAAACAGGGGTGTGCTGATGAGTTTCGAAGCAGAACACCCTGATTCATTTCCCGGGAAGGGAAAGGTAAGAAGATGACATGTTTCCCCTCAGTGGGCTGAAGCCTGACTGTCAGGAGTATGTTCTATTTTACATTTAGATTGAATGCTCTTTTCCCAGCAGCTGCCAGGTGATTGCCACAGAGGGCATTCTGATCAGTGTGGTGAGAGGGGTGATTGCATTTCCTGCTCACCCACTCCCCTTTGGCTTCTGAGCTGTGCAGAGGACTGGAAGGCCAGTGTTGATAGCTTCCCTGACTCAGCCCTTTTGGGTGCTGCTTTGCATTGGATGGAACTGGGGCTCTAGGAGTGAGATGCCTGTCACTGGGAACTGCGGAATAGCCCATCTTCTCAAAGGCAAGGCCACATACGGGGGCGTTTACCAAGCCAGCTCTCTAAGTAGCAAAATCGGTGCTGTGGGTTTGAATTATTTTTCATTTTAGCTCAAAATTCAACTTCCTCTGCAGTTTTGTTTTCAGTTCTTACTCTAACCCCTACCAAATATGGAGCTTCTAAAATTACACCCTTTTGGTGTCAGATGGGTCATTTCTTCCCCCAAATTATTTTATTTGTGTTGATTGCTCATTTTTATTTATTTGTTCTTTTGTTTATTGATAAAAATACTGATAAAACAAAGTATTGGAATTTCCCGCTGGGGCCCCAGACTGTTTAGATAGTTACCTAGCAACCAGGATGTAACACTTTCTGAATTATTCGGAGTAGCTTCGCTTATGTACTAGATAAAATTATGCAGTTTGTTTCAGCAAACGTGATGGGGGGAAAAGTCAATAGGAAGAACAGAGCAACATTCCATTGTTCTTTCCCTGTGACTCCAGGAACATCTGGTCTCATTAATCTCAAGTGCCTAGCTAAATGTGATGGACATATCCTGAGTTCCATTCATCTTGAGCATGGTCCATTGAAAACTGCTGTTGCATAGTAATGTGGGCAGATGCTTTGAAGCATGTAGTTTTCAAAATGTTCAAAAGAAACAGCATTGTCCAGCAGGGTGAGAATGGGGCTTCGCATGTTCTACCTTATGGTCACTGGTGTGAGTACGGCCCAGGTTAGAAACAGCTGAAGCCCCAGCCCCACAAATTGGGTGGTCTTAGCTTAATTTTTTACAGATTGCCAATGTGCAATAAATGTTGACAACCACAGAATGAATTATGTTCGAGCTTCCATAGTGTGGTTTCTGAGAGTCCGTGGCCTAGAACTGCCATATGGTGCAGCCACATGAGGAAATTCTCTATTAGGAACTTTAGTAATTAAATTAGTTTAACATTCAAAATGGGGTTCAGCTTATAAAAAAAATTCCGGAATGAAGCTAGGATCCTGTGGTAGGCCGACTTTGATAGAATTATTGACTTTGCTTGGGATTTTATGGTGAAGAAAAGATAGACTGTAAAATCAGACAGATATGGGTTGCACTCTGGGCAAGCAATTTAACCAACTCTAACCTTAGGGAAAGTGATTTAACCTCACTAAACCTCAATGTCATCATATATAAAATTGGGATAAAATTGTTCACCCTCAGGGATTGTGAAGATTAAGTCAGAGAACATGTGACATAGCTAAAATACAGCAGGCATATACTATACTAGAGGCCCAGTGCACAAAATTCGTGCACTGGAGGGGGGTGTCCCTCAGCCCAGCCTGCACCCTCTCCAATCTGGGACCCCTTGGGGGATGTCCGACTGCTCACAGAGTTCGGGCCTAAACTGGCAGTCTGACATCCCTCTCACAATCCAGGGCTCCTAATCACTCACCTGCCTGTGTGCCTGATTGCCTCTAACCACTCTGCCTGCCAGCCTGATAGCCCCCTAACCGCTCCCCTGCCAGCATGATTGACACCTAACTGCTCCCCTGCCAGCCTGATCACCCCCAACTGCCCTCCCCTGCAGGCCTGGTCGCCCCTAACTGCCCTCCCCTGTAGGTCTGGTCCCCCCCAACTGCCCTCCCCTGTAGGCCTGGTTCCCCCCAACTTCCTTCCCCTGCCGGCCATCTTGTAACAATGTGGAGGCAGCCATCTTGTGATGACATGGGGGCAGCCATATTGTGGCAGCCATCTTGTGATGACATGGGGAGGCCATCTTGTGACAAGGTGGGGGTGGCCATCTTGTGACATGAGGGTATGAGGGTCAATTTGCATATTACCTCTTTATTATATAGGACTAGAGGCCCGGTGCACAAAATTTGTGCACGGAGGGGGTGGTTCCTTAGCCCGGCCTGCACCTTCTTGCAACCCAGGACTGCTGGCTCCTAACCGCTCGCCTGCTTGCCTGCCTAATTGCCCCTAACCCCTCTGCCTGCCAACCTGATCGCCCCTCCCTTGCCCCCCTGATGACCTGATCGCCCTGATCACCCTGATTGCCCCTACCTTGCCCCCTGCTGGCCTTATTGCCCCTAACTGCCTCTGCCTCAGTCCCCAGTCTGGCCTTCCTCTGAGAGAGATGACTAGGCAGATCAGGGGAAGGTACCGCCCCCATTACCCCGCTGATGCTGCCACTGCCGGCCTGAGCCTCAGTCCTTCGAAGCCACTGTGGCTTTGTCTGGAAGGACGTCCAGAAGACATCCACTCTAATTAGCATATTACCCTTTTATTAGTATAGATTTGGGGACCATTACAACCACACAGAACTTAACACATGGCCCTGGCCGCTTTGGCTTAATGGAGAGAGCATCGGCCTGTGGACTGAAGGGTCCCAGGTTTTATTCTGGTCAGGGGCACATGCCTAGGTTGTGGGCTTGATCCCCAGTAGGGGGCCTGCGGGAGGCAGCTGATCAGTGATTCTAATCATTGATGTTTCTCTCTCTCTCTCCCTCTCCCTTTCTCTCTGAAATCAATTAAAAAAAAAAAAAAAGAAAACACATGATCTTCACTTTGGGCTTTGTGATTTTACAATATCCTTTGTGCAGTATTTTAACTTCCCTCAACTTTCCTTTACCCACCCTTAAAATGCAATCTATTTTGGGGAAGATGATCAGGAAAGTGATTCTAGTGGGTAGTTTTTTTGGAGGAGATGGGGTCATGAAAATATTTAAAAATTGAGCATGGTGATTGTTGTACCACTCTGAATTTACTTTAAAAAACCAGTTCATTGTACACTTTAGGGGACATGTACAGTATATGAATTATATCTCAACAAAGCTGTTCTTTTATTTCTTTTTAAATAAAGACCATTCTTATAATCAATTGCAGATGTTTTCAGAGGCCCCCCAGGATTTGCTTACTGTGTCCCAAACCACGGCTGCGACTTCCAGTTGCCTCCAGTCCTGGTGGATCTGGATGGTGTGTTTTGCAAAGGAGACGGTGGCAAGAGGCTTGTGGAATTTCTGCAACCCCATCCCCTGGTCTCCTCATAGGGCACCAGGGCCATTTCCACTGTGCCAGCTCTCTGCTTCTTTTAACCTGTTGGGCAAAAGAATCCTGCATGCTCTGGCCAGAAAGTGCATTCTCTCTTAGGTGGCCCGAATGCCTTTTTTAAGGTTGTTTTATGGATTCAAAAGAATAAACAGAGATGTGGAAAGCTTTTGTCGAATTCCTTTTACATGGTTCTTCCAGTCTCATGGGAAGTGAGATGTGGCTCTGAATTCATCCCAAAGTGTGTCTTTGGGCAAAAGCACCCAGAATGGCACAACTCCTGCAGGATGCCCTACACACTTCACTGTCAGGACTCAGGGGGGCTTGAGGGTGAGCAAGGTGGTGGTGCCAGCACAGGCCCCGGGAGAAGGTCTCGCTTTCTACACTCCCCAGGCATGTGTGGACTGCAGCTGCACCTGCTGAGGTGAGCAGGGTGTTTCTGCTGTTTTGTTTTGGTCTGGCCTCTACTCCGTCAGCCACAGACTGGTGCCTGCACTGTGAACGGTTCGATGGTCCTATTTTTTGGTGGACGGTGGATGTACTCCAACCTCCCAGAGACTGGCAGTTAGACACTGGCGGCTTCTGAGTTGCTCATGGGGAGAGTGCGACCCTAGGTCCAGATCAGACTCTGGCGTCCTCGGCTAGGAGGCCTCCTCAGGCTAGGGCCGCCGGCGGTTTGAAGGCCAGCCATGCCCCCTCAGCTCCCTAGCCTGGCGTTCGGTCGAGACTTCGGTCGTTTTGGACGTTATGGACCCTGGGTTTTTATATGTTAGGATTATATTCTCTTCAACAAAAAGGAGTGGATAAGATTTTACTACATATTCTGAGTTGAATCTTTTAAAAGGCCATGGATCAAATTGCTTCATTCTTTTGGTTATCCTTCGGGGAGTGGAACGGAGGAATTAGAGCAATGTCAGGAATTACTCAAGTAGTGAAGTCAGGTGGTGTTGGGAGGAGCATTCAGGCATCCATGAAGTTAACAGTTTAGGTTAGGTCTTGAAATAGCAGGAATGTGGTTCAGCAGGCAATGCTAGCACAGTGCTTCCGGCTCTGGGCGCATTTGCACCTGACTGATTTTTGCTACTCCACAGATTGTTTCTTAGTTTATGAGAGGCTGTTTCATTACTCACCAACCCTCCCTCATGCTAAGGAGTTACTTTTCTCTAATTATGGCAGCATATTTTTGAGAACGTGAGACTTTTGAAAAGAAGGACCATCTACAGTGTTCTTAGAGTGTTCATGAGGTATATACCTTATTCTAATTGTGGAGGCAATTACAGGGTTTTAATTTGCAGGGCCCAACTCAATTTTTATCTTTTGCATGAAGTTTCTTTTGACATCTGCCCTCTGTGACATCTCCTCCCTATTTTCGTGCAGCATTTAGCATCACAAGTCACAGTTTAACTCTCAATTATATACTGCCTCGAATAAATGTCTTTTATTTTGCAGATGTGATCTTCTGTTCTCCCGTCTGGACTTTTAATGCTTTGCTGTTGTGCTACACTGCTTGACAAAGCTCCTCATGTAGCGTTGTTGCATAAAATGTGATCACAAAGTGCACATTCATCGATTGGCTAATGTTTTAATGCAATTTATCCTGGGATCCCAAAAGATTATGTGGAGATAGTGATCCGATTCTCCTCTCCCTCCTGGGCAAAAGGAAACACACACTTCCCAGTCCCTCTTGCAGAGCCGTGGGACTGAGTCTGGCCTATATGCTGTGAGCAGGACTGACATGTCACTTTCAGGCAGGGACCGTGAAAAGCCCCTGTGTTACTGTGGAGGGCACAGGTGGAAACGGTGGAGACACCGGAAGTCACTGCCCTGAGCCCAGGTGCCCAGGAGAGTTACCTGATGTTCACTGGGTGTGTCTTGTGAGCAAGAAACAAACGGGTGCTGTGTTAAGTCACTGGCATTCTGAGCTCAGTTTCTTTCAGTGTCACAACTCAGCCTCTGTTGACAGGTTGTAGTGGAGGTTGTGGGGCATCACCTAGACCTCCACCTCTGGGAAGCTCACGCACTTCTAAAGTGACTGGCTGCTGGCTGTTCACAGATGAATACCAGCTAAAGGGAGTTTCCTGGCCCAAGGCCCACTACTGCTACGGATCATGCTACATCCCACGACTGGTAGATGGGGCAGCATGAAGTCCCAACCCTGTTGCCTCAACTGGGGACAGCTTTGAAGAAGGAGCATGAAAACTCCCTGTAGAAACAGCCTTTAAATTTAACTTCTTCCTACACCAACTCTCGTTTCTCTCCCTCCCTGCCCGAGGGCACTCCTCATCTAACCTTTGCAAGTGTATCTGCCTCAGGGTCTGTTTCCCAGGGAACCAGAACTAAGCTATTGAAACCCAATTGTTTCCAATTCCAGTAAAAAGTAAAAACTTACCCAGTGAAGGCAAAGGGGTGCAGTTTGAGTCCTGGGTGAGTCCTTGAACCACCTAACTTAAAATCCATACAAAATTCAGGAGGCCTTGTTTCTACCAGTAGTTACTCTGCAAAGAACCTGCAGTGACTCTGTTTCTTCATTTGTCAAATAGGGATCATAACATATGTTCTTTTAAAAAAATATTTTTTATTGATTTCAGAGAGGAAAGGAGAGGGAGATAGAAACATTAATGATAGAATCATCGATCAGCTGCCTCTTGCATACCCCACCCTGGAGCTCGCATCCCGGGCATGGGCCCTGATCGGGAAACAAACCTGTTCATAGGTGGATGCTCAACCACTGAGCCACGCCAGCCAGCCATAATATATGTTCTAATGAGAGCAAAGAGCTACTGTGCAGGTCAAACTGAAAGTGTATAAAATACAATAATGCTTTCTATATAAACTATAATCTCTGGATTTAATCTCATGTTGCCTGCACCCAGACTGCCTTCAGGCCCCAGGTAGTTGTTGGAGAAAGTTATGAATGAAGGATGCAATTAGAAATTAATCTCACTGAGAGCAGCACGACCCCTTCACCAGTGACAACACATGGAGGCGTTTATTTCAGAGACAAGTTTCAGGCTAGAGAATCTTTTGAAGTAGTTCATACCCAGCTGATTTGTAAGCCAAATGGAATTAAACCCCTGTATTTGATATTTTGTTTTGTCACAGCCCGGCTGCATCTGCTGGAGGAGGTGGAGAGAGGTCACCGTGATCCCAAGTGTATCACCAATAACCAGTAGTGTATCAGCCAGGCGAGAGCCATGAACGGAAGAAGGCAGATCTCCTGGGACGGGGAAGAGTCCTGCACCTCAGTGTTTCCAGCATTGTGTTCCAGTGAAGCATGACATCATGGAACATTTGGAACATTCCCTCCCCCCAATCAGAACAGGCTGTGCTGAGGGGATCTAGGAGAAATGTGTTACTCTCCTTTTGTCAATTAAAGACTCATATGTTTGTCGGCAACAAAAAGGAATCATGAAATTGCTTCATAACGACTATGATTATTCCAGGGATTATCTCAGCAGATTCACTGCGATAAATCTTCACCAGAGACAGGAAATAGGAAGCAGCACCAGGCGCTGCTGCAGAGCTTAACTTAGGCAGTGGGATAAAAGGAGCGCAAGTTGCTCTCCCAATGTACCTTTTCACCCAACGCTTCTCAATACTTTGCAGCTACTGAATTACAGTCTAAACCACTCTGCAAGTGATTTTACTTAACTTTATATGTACAATTTAAAAGGTTTGTCATAAGTCATACAATCAGAAAAGTGACTGTTTTAGTTATGAGATCTCCTCAGAGCTAACCTTCAGTGTAGGCCAAGAATTGCATAGTGGGATGGGTTTTTTTTTTTTTTTTTCTTTCCATAATATGATCTAGAGCACATGCAAAGATTCAGTAAAGTGTATTTTGTTAATAGTTGCTAGGCAGTTATGGAATACTGAGAAATGGACAGTAGAAAAAGTCCAACCGATGGGGAAATAACTGGAAATAATATCGCTAATTTTAACCAAATGTGTTAGTATGCGTAAGTGGCAATGTTTAAAATTACAGTTAGTGATTAAAAGTAACTAGTCATATTGCTTCTTTTCAAATCCTCCCTGTAGCCATTGTCTTCTCTACTTCTTGCTGTTGAATATGTACTACCCTCTGTATTCAAAGAGTCTACACTGCAACTTTTTAAATAAAATAAAACAGATAGCATGCTGACATGTATTTTGAGTTATTCTCAGTTTGGTAGGATCTTGGGGCCTGACAATTTAATGTCAACCGAATTAAGTTTTAGGTCTCCATGTATTCTCTCAGTTAATGACAACTCTATCCTTATACTTGCTCCGGTCAAAAATCTTGGTGTCTTCTTTGAACCCTTAGTAGCACTCATCCTTCACATTGGATCTGTCAGCAGTGCTTTTAAAATATGTCTGGAATAATTCTACCACTTCTCACCACCTCCAATGCCATCCTCTGGATCCAAGTACCATTATCCAGTCCATGAGTCATTACTGTATGCACTGACTAGTATCCTTTCTTCCCTTTCATACCCCTTTAGTCTGTTTTCAATAGAGTAGTCAGAGTGATTCTATGAAAACATAAACCAGATTATGTCTTTCCTCCACTCCTAAGTCCCCAGCGGCTTATCTCACACTGTGTAAAAGCAAATGTTCATACTCTGACCTATGAAGCTTTACATGATCCGACCACGTGTCCTACCATGCTCCCTTAATACCTGTGCTCCAGTCACCCTGGCCTCCTCGCTCTTCTTCAAATATGCTGCCAGGCAGGCCTGTCTCAGGGGCTTCACACAGTCTTTATGCTCAAACTCGTCTTTCCCAGATATCCAGCAAGGCTACCTCATTCATTTAATCAGTCTCTACTCAAAAGTCATTCTTTGGGTGAGATCTACCCTGGCCAGGCAGACTAAAATTTGCCATACTCCTAAACATGAACACATACATGCATACACACATACTTATTCTCTTTCTCAGCTTTATGTTTTTCCCTCTAGCAATTATTAGTATATAATACATACTAAAAATGAGTACCCTTTTTCTTTCTGACCCCCTTCCTTAACACTGAAAGTCAGACTCATCAAGAGAATAACTTTTTGCCTATTTTGTTCATGATGCATCTTCTATGCTAGAAGTGTTCCTGGGGTAGGATGGATAATCCATAAATATTTATGAAGTGAAAGATTTTATTCTGACTTCAACATGTGGTTTCATAGCTTCTTATATTAAGTCAAGCTCCAATTTTAAATGATGCCTTATTTTCACTCTTAGGGCTAGACATGTGTCTATTAACTTTGACAAGATATTGAATAAGGAAACTGTGGGAAAGGAAGTTGCATTGTTCAACAAGCAGAGACAATGGAGGTTAAAGGCCTACTTCTAGAGAGTCAAGGTTTGATGGAAGTTCTGAACTGTGATTTGATGAATTGGAGGATTCTTGGAGAGTTTAAGTTTGAATCAAGGAAAATCACATTATTATTTAAAAAAATATTTTTGTTGATTTTAGAGAGGGAGAGAATCATTGATCAGCTGCCTCCTGCACGCACCCTACTGGGGATGGAGCCTGCAACCCGGGCACGTGTCCTCACCTGGAATCAAATTGTGACCTTCTAGTTCATAGGTTGATGTTCAACCACTGAACCATGCCAGCCGGGCAACACATTATTTTCTTGATTCTTTTTTTTTTTTTTTGTGATATTGAATATTGAATAAACTAATTAAGACTTATTAGGGTAAGGGAATATGAAACATTTCTTAAAGAAATAACATGTATTATTACTTTTATTATGAACACAGTGGTAACTTGTAAACCATTCCTCCTTGAAATAACTGAAAACCAAGAAATAAACAATTTCAGCGTTCTATTTTAGGCATAATTCCAATGTAAAAGATTGTATAGTGAGCTAAAGCTACAGCAATAAGAAAGAATAGACCTTGTGACAATTATAGCTAGAAATAGAGCATCTCACCTTTGACAAATATCACAAATTTGCCTCTGATAATACACCTTTTTTATACTAAAAATCTGTTTCAACATCCCTTCTGATGGTCTGCTAGCATGTACTTAAATATGGGTGGGCAAAAGTAGGTTTACAGTTATTCATATGGAAATCCTCTCTAATAAAATGGTAATATGCAAATTAACCATCACTCGGCTACATAAGACACGCCCACCAACCAAGCCACGCCCACCAACCAAGCCACGCCCACCAGCCAATCAGGGTGAGTATGCAAATTAACCCCAATCCAAGATGGCTACAGCCACAGAGATCAAGGTTTCCCAGGTAACAGAGGAAGCCAAGCTTTCCATAGCCATTGCAGGCCTAAGCCTCCACTCAAGCTACAAAGTTTCAATTATAGAAGGTAAACAAATTCAAACAAATGGCAGCATAATGGAGCTTGAGAGAGCAGGCCAGGGTTGCCGGCGGCAACAGGGGAAGAAAGCTTTCCGCACACCCTGGCTGGGCTCACCCGCTTAAGGCTACAAAGTTTCAATTGTAGAAGGTGAATTAACTGCCACAGAAATGGCTGCCGGAGCCCCAGGCTTGGCTCCGCTCCAGGCTACAAAGTTTCAATTGTAGAAGGAAAATAAATTCCAGATACCAGGGCCTCCCCTTGGGTTGCCAAGGGGCGTGGCCGGCCTGCAAACCACCACAGGCCCCTCGCTCAGGCCGCCCCACACCCCAAGGGAACCCCCACCCTTATCTGTGACACCCTTCAGGGCAAACCAGCTGGCCCCCACCCGTGCACCAGGCCTCTATCCTATCTAATAAAAGAGTAATATACAGATTGATCATCACTGCAACACACAATATAGCTGCCTCCATGTGGTCAAAGATCCTGCCCCCATGTGGACACAAGATGGCCACCACAAGATGGCTAGCAGGAGAGGGCAGTTGGGAGGCACCTGGCCTGCAAGGGAGGGCAGTTGTGAGGGACCAGGCCTGCAAGGGAGGGCAGTTGAGAGGGACCAGGCTTGCAAGGGAGGGCAGTTAGAGGTGATCAACCCTGCAGGAGAGGGCAGTTAGGGGTGACCAGGCTGGCAGAGGAGGGAAGTTGGGGGCAAACAGGCTGGCAGGGGAGCAGTTAAGCATCAACCAGGCTGGCAGCAGAGTGGTTAGGGGGTGATCAGGCTGGCAGGCAGAAGCGGTTAGGGGCATTCAGGAAGGCAGGCAGGCAAGCAGTTGGGAGCCAGCAGTCCTGGATTGTGAGAGGGATGTCTGACTGACCTTTTAGGCCCCACCAGGATCGGGCCTAAACGGGCAGTCGGACATCCCTCCAGGAGTCCCAGATTGGAGAGGGTACAGGCTGGGCTGAGGGACAACTCCCCACCGTGCACGAATTTCATGCACCGGGCTTCTAGTATACAAATAATATAAGATTAATCTTTGTGTTTCTTTTACTCACAATGGTAAACCTATTTTTGCCCACCTTTGTACTTCAATGATGGGAAATTTACTATATTTTGAGTCAGTTTATTTTATCTATGGATAATTTTGTTAGAAAACTCATTTATGTCAAGTCAATTTGTATCCTTGAAGTTTCCTTAGATGACATTCAATAAATATTGTTGAAAAAATGCATAATTGGATTGGGTGAAATTAATTTGTGAAGATGACACAAGAATCAGGTAGCTTGATCCTAAGACTTGATAGCTCATGGCCTGGAAGTGCTTAAGGAAGCCCCAAATCTTAAAATATTTTTGTTGATTTCAGAGAGTAGAAATGAGAACTCACAAAGCACAATACTATTTTCATATAGAGAAAAATGGCCCTTCCCCTTCTACTTCAAGGAGAATCTCATTACAGTTTAGTTCAATAACATATTTATAGTAACATCTGTAGGTTGCCAAGTAAAAGTAATACTGTTTAAAGTGTTTTTTAAATAGACAAGGTAAGTTTCAATATTGTTTATAAATGCTTCCATGCCAAGCACTTAAACTTATAAAAACACATTGCTTAATATGACAATTTTTAAGTTATCTAAAAAGTGTATTTACATAGCAACAATAATTCTCCAATAGTTGCAAATAAGACCTATTGCAGTTCTGCAAACAATGCAGACTTTTAAAGGTTATATGCAATTATATTCAAATCAAAAATTTTTTTGATGGGCTAGAAATAAGGATGTGATAATACTATTGCTTTAAAAGTTATGAAGAGAGAAAATTATTGGAAGCATGTATTGAAATTGAAGTATAATGATATTCAAAGATATGAACAAACAAAAATACCTCTATTTCCTGAAATCATTATGTGATATTGTCAAGTCTAGTACCTGTGGTGAATTAAATAGAACTGGACTAAACTTTTGAAATCTGCCTGTATATTTTGGTGGCACCTACTGACATGTTATCTATGCTTTCCAACCACTCTAGCTTTGGTATATATATATATATATATATATATATATATATATATATATATATATATATATTTATCTCTCTCTCTCTCTCTCTACCTATCATCTATCTCACACACACGAAGTCACACACATGCACACACACACACACACACACACACACACACACATCACATATTGCATGAAAGTGAAAGCCTACGTTGCATTTGCCATTTAAATTCATGTTTCCCTCTGAAATGAAATCATTTCACATTGGATTGAAGATTAGGAGTCTGGTTTCATGTCTTAGATATGGCACAGTACAATGGACAAGCATTCAATTTCTTCATGTGCTTGGAGGTTTTTCTAACTAAATGATTGATTATTAAGATCTTAGTTTCAATAGTTTATAATATTCACTATTTTATGAGTATTTTGAATTGGGAAAATACATCTGTGAGATGTGAAAGTTGACCAAAGGATAATGGGGGTGAAATGCTATGACATATGTGTGAATATTTTCCATTTGTTGGTCACACTCCATCCCTCTCTGTACTGTTGTGCTCCAGGTGCTGCAGTCTGTGTGCACTGCATCAATAGGCTCCCGAGATCTTGTAGCAAAGACAGGAGGGGGGGAGGGATGAAGAGTGGGGTTGGACTACGTATTCTCCCTGTCTCCTCCCTGCAGGTTATTAGGACAGGCTGGCCATGTGACTAAAGGCTATAGGCCTATCAGTCAGTCCTCTCTAAGTGACAGTAACTGCTCTCTCCTCTTGCTTCTTCAGTAACTGCTCCCTCCTCTGGCCCATGCTATTAGACTTTTTTTATACGCTCCTCTTTCTGATTCCCTTACTCTCAGACTGTATTTTTGCAAGTAGTTCCTTTATTAGAGTCATTGCAAATTATTCCAGGCCCTGTGGCATCCGTTTCCTGCTGGGATCCTAACTCACTGGGAATACAAACCCCTGGGATGCTACAGCAGGGAAGGATGGATATTGTGCTGACAGCACGGATGCTGGAGTTACTGCCTCTGTCTCAGCCAACATCCAGGAACTTCCTCTTCCTGACCAGAAGGCACAGTATATGATTCCCCTCGCATTGCCATGGGGCAGGTGGATGGACAACAGCAGCGCCCAGGTTGGAGCACTGAAAGCAGAGTAGAGTCTCACAGGATCCCAGAGAGGGAAGGAAAGCCAGTCTCGGGGTGGAGCGGGATTTGTGTGCGCCCACACAGAGCGAATCACCTCAGAAAGATTGCCCATTTCTAGAGTGAACAAATCACAGAGGAAGAGGCTGAGGATTTCCCACAAATGGTCAAAAGTCCCTCAAAACAAAGAAGAAACAGCCCACATCAGGTCAGTTCATGCTCTAAGTGGCAAGATGCAAAGTCTCACAGCAGAGCGGAGCGGCCCAGGAGGAAGAGAAGCCTGGGCCAGAAGAAAGACCCTGCGTGGTAACAGCTGATGGAGAGTCCTCATCAGTGTTAAGTAGAACCCCCCACCAAATCCTCACACTGGATACCGGAATCCTATCGTATGCCTTTTTGGTTTGCTATACATAAGTTTGCTTTAGGTAAATCGCTATAGAGATGGATGATAGAGATACACAAATAGAGAGCTAATGAATTCCATAAGCATTTCATATCACATGTTAGGACATTTTGATACAGTCCCAAATTAAAGAAGTCTGAATTGAGTAGCACCTTCCTACTCTTGCAGTTAGGATATGTCTTTTTGGAATAAATATGTACTTAGAAATGTCTGTGTTAACTGAAAAAATATATTAAGCATTGAGTATATCCCAAGGGGTGTAAAGATAATCCAAACTAATCCCTTTGTCTCTCCTCATGTTTGTAAAGAATGAAACTTTACAAACATGAGGAGAGGAACACAGGGAAGCCTTCCAGTTGCATCCATCTAGGCTTCCTTCAGGCGGGCATGATTTCCTACCCATCGTTGTGTGACTCACCCCACACCTCCTTCCTGTCTTTTCTCAAAACAGCACCTGCTCCGTGAGACCTCTATGACTCTCTACAGCGTTTCGGTGATCTCATTTCCTATTTTATTTTTTCCTATTTTATTTTATGACATCTTAATAATTGTCATTCTCTATCTTCATATTATAGACTGCAAAATCTATGAGGCAGGGATTTTTGGGGGGTCTGTTTTGTTTACTACTTTAGAACCTAGAAGAGTGTTTGGCACATAGCGGGAGTTTATTCATTTTTTTTAAATAAATGAAAGAAGGAGAGAAAGTGGAAGAAAGGAGGGGAGAAGGGGACTCAGGAGAGACACTTGGCACAGAGGGTCACTTTCATATTTGAGGAGAGGTCAGGAAGGGCTTCAGTGAAGATAGGACTTTTGATCTGAGTCTTGAAAGATAAGTGGTTTGTTTCCAGGTGGCAGTAGATGGTGCTGAATAAGCAAGGGCTGTGATCCAAACAACATGTCAGTCACTTTGATTTGAGCGCAACTTAAAGTTACAAATGCTTAATTGGGCCCCTCACTTGATAGCAATGTCCCCATCACTTAGGTGTGTTCAAGTAGATTCTGGATAAAAAGCACTCGGGGAAGCTTTAGAACAGTAGTTCTCCACTCCAGTGATCACCCCACCTCAGGGGAAATTCTGCAATGTGTGGTGACATTTTTGGTTGTAACACTAGTGGGGGAATGCTAATGGCATCAAGTGGGGATTGCTGCTAAATAAACATCCTACCATGCACAGGACAGCCCCCACAACATAGAGTTACCCAGCTAAAATGTCAATAGTGTCGCTAAAGGTAAGAAACTCTGGTTTAGAGGGAACTGCTCAGATTTAAACTAACCCCTGAAATCTGTGCCAACACTTAAGAGTCTGAGATTTTTTTTAAAGTCTGGAATTTTAAAAAAAGTATTTATTTTGGATGTACAGAGGAATTAAGTTCACTCTGGATATGATGGAAAAAAATCTCAGTGCCCCTTAAAATTGTGTTAATCTTTGTATATATGATTGTAACAGAATACAGTGGGTCTAATATTTTCAGGAATTTTTAAAAAACAGCAACCCTAATTTACGGTCCAACAGAGAGGTTCCCCACGTTAATGGACAGAAATCTAAGTGTCACTGCTATTATAATGATGACAATATCTGGTCATCTTAACTTCCATCCCCTTGAAGCACATGTCCCAAGTGCTGAGACAGCACAATTCTACCATTTGCAAAGCCATTTCATATAAAAAAAACAACTTAGATAAGAGAGCAAAATACTACAAGAGTTAAATTAAAAATTGATTTTTAGCACACAAAAAATAGTACAGCTTTCCTTGCTAATTAAAAAAAATATTTTGTCTGTTTTATTACCCCAGCTAGGAAATTGCACACAGGGTGATATTATGAAGATAAAAGCCTCTGGAATATAGCATTTTACCACATAGAATCGGTGTGAATGGGAAAATGTATTTTTAAAAGCAGCCATTCTTTTGGAGCTCTGCTGCTTGCAGGAATGTATGGGAAGAAGATTCTCCTCATTATTTTTGAGTGGTTTGGAGCAGGGGACATTTTTGGGAGCATATGTCTCGGTACTGCATAGACTCAATCCCCAGCTTGACAGCTCTCTTAAATGAAATGAAACCTATGCTGAAGTTCATTTCCAGTATCTTATCCCTGGCTCACATCTCCTGTGAAGTTTATTTATATAAAGATGCATTCTGGGATCCCAACCCCTTTTTCTGACACCAGCTCAGACTTGCCCGAGACCAGTCATTACCATCCAGATTCCAGCTCTCAGCCTTGAGAGGCAAAGAGATTACCTATATGCGGTCTGCCTGGGTGTTGGGGCTGCATCAAGCAGACTTTGAACTGGACAACCTGGTTTGACATTTCTGATATAAATGGAACAAAGCTTACACCAACAAGCCTAAAGTCCCTAAAATGAGAAACAACCTAAGCACAATTTAAGGCATCTCTTCACAAGCACAATCTATTTCCTGCTCCCGTCCCTTCAGAGCTTCCCAAACTTTGGCCAATTTTGTGAGTTCATTCAGACACAATTTTCCTCTGTTTTTTTTTTTTTTCCTTCAAAATAGAATCAAAGGGGAATTATTTAATAAATTACTATAGAAAACTTGGTAGAAAATAGGTCATCAGTCCCATTCAATTGAAGAATACTAAATATGGTTATGAATTTATTTATCACAAATTCTAGTGCACAATGTGCTTGAGGGAATGCAGCACTTCACCTTCAGGCTGTCTTCCTTTTTATTTTTGAAGTTTTTTAAATCAATAGACTTTACTTTTTAGAGTAGTTTCAGAGCTACATAAAAATTGGGCAAAAAAAGCATAGAGAGTTCCCATATTACTCCGCCCCTGGCCTTCCACCCCCCAACATACACACACACACACACACACACACACACACACACACACACACACACACACAGAGTTTCCCTTATTAATATCTTGCATTAGTGTGGTATATTTGTTATAATTGAAGAGCCACCATTTAGAGGTTGTTATTAACTGGAATTCATAGTTTACCTAGGAATTCACTCTCTGTGTTGTACATTTGTTAGGTTTGGACAAATGCTTAATGCCCTGCATCCACCATTATAGAATCATACAGAAGAGTGACGCTGCCCTAAAGATCTCATGCTTCTCCTTATTAATCCTTCCTGCCTCCCCGCCCCCACACTCCTGGCAACCACTGATCTTTTTTACTATATCTATAGTTTTTCCTTTTCCAGAATGTTATATAGTTGGAATCATAAAGTATGAGTCTTTTCAGGTTGCCTTCTTTCACTTTGTAATATGCATTCCCATGGCTTGACAATGCATTCCTTTTTATCACTGAATAATATTCCATTGTGTGGATATACCACAGTTTGTCTTTTGTATATAAAATATGTAAAACCAATATAAGATTTTTAAAAAAGAAAGCCAATATAAGATTTTTATTTGTGCAAATATTTACTTTGTTTAGGTTTCTAAAAAACTCATGTGATCGCATTGGATGAAACATCTGATATGGTGACTAACATGTCTTCCTGACAAGGTTTAGTGGAGAAGAAAATACTGAATAATTTAAAGCACATTTTCCTTCTTAGAATGATAAACATAATCCCTTGTGAAAACTTTTGTGAAAATCACACAAAATAGATAATTTTTTGTGTATGGGAATTGTCTATGTGAAGAGAGGTGTGTGTTTTTAGGGCTCCACAGGTACTGCTACTCAGCAAGCCCATTGCCTTCTAATGCCTGGTGTACTAGTACCTTTCTGTAGTCAAACCTTTCTTCACTCTTTCGATTCCTGGAAACCGAAAGCTAAATGCCTAAAACATTGTAAGTAATTAGAAGATCAAATCTGTACCAGGTGTTCGAAAAATTAGTTTATTAGTTGGTGCTCTGTGCAGAAGTTGGAACTAGGGGTCAGTAGGATGAACTGAATAGAAGTATCTACTTCTGGTCCTGAGTGGGTGCCAGGAGACTTTACACCCAGGTGGTGGTTTCCATGTGGACAGTCATAGCATATATGTGAGGGGCAACAGAACACTATGTGGGTTGTTACTTAAAAACTGAAAGTAACTATCCATAGCAATTGGTTACGAGTTTTATTAACTCAACACGGCTGTAACTTACTCCCTGTAATTTTCACTTTCCTTCTCTTAGCATTAAGTAGTTGCATTTTTCTATCTAATTATTAAAGAAAATCTTTCAACAGTCATACTTTTTAAAATTCTCAGGCCTGATAGTCAATGCTATAGACATTTTCTGCGTAATTTCTGTTTTTAAGTTTCCAAGCTGCCTTCCCCATTTCTGATAATATTATGAGACAGCTTGAATACACTAACATCTGTTGTCAATATATCTGACCTATGTAAAGAAATTATGATAGGCATAAAATAAAAATTTAGTTAATAGGAAAATCTACCAAATTTTGAAAGAGAGGGCTTAATATTATAAATATATTAATTTACCCTCATTTGATATAAGCATTTTTAAAAATTGCATTTAGAATTAATCTATAGGGTGGTGTGTATGTGTGTGTGTGTGTGTGTGTGTGTGTGTGTGTGTGTGTGTGTTTGGAGGGTAGGATCTCGAGAGGTGAAATAAAATTTGATTTTAAAAGTGGAAAATAATTGTAGGAAACTTGTCCTAGAAAATGTTTCTCATTCTTAAAAACCTACTATAATGAGCAATATATTTTAAATAAAATAGATTTAGATGCCTGTGTAACTCATTACACACACAAACAACAGGTGCATAAAAAATGTGAACTTTAAAAAACATAGAAAATATAAGAAATATTTTATACTTTTTAAAAATTAAAAATGATCTTCCTAAACAAGATATAAAACTACAAAACTCAGAAAATCTATATGCTTAAAGACAATGAATTTAAAAATTTCGGGATGAAATATACCTTAAATAAATTTGACAAAAAGCAGACTCAGAAAATATTTATAACATCTTTAGCAAGAAAAGGGCTCATAATATGTAAACAATATCTATAAAATAATAATAGAAGATAAATGCAAATAGATGCAGATGCAATAATGATAATAGGAGACAAAATTTGAACAGGCAATTCATAGAAAAGAAAATATAAAAGATTACTCAACATATGATTAAATGTTAAACTTCACTAAGTTAGAGGAAAACCTACCAAAACAAAATAAAACTCCTCTCTACCAGTTTTAGTATAAATTGTAAAGATTGGTATATTCAGCAATAAGTATGGAGGAAGAGGAGGTACTCTTACACACTCCTGCTGGTAGGAACTGAGGACTATTGGGGAGCACCCATGAAAAATTTAAAAGGCATAAACCCTTTGATACACATTTTTACTTATTTTTTGTTCTGGGATTTGATCCTAGAGTAATATGCAACTATGCACAAAGATTATCTGTCTATAAATACACAGCATTTGTAATGGCAAGATTTAGGATCAAACAATCAGTAGAAGAATGTTTAA
This sequence comes from Cnephaeus nilssonii, assembly GCF_951640355.1. Taxonomy (NCBI): domain Eukaryota; kingdom Metazoa; phylum Chordata; class Mammalia; order Chiroptera; family Vespertilionidae; genus Cnephaeus; species Cnephaeus nilssonii. The sequence continues at coordinate 59,408,855 of NC_137073.1, forward strand.
AAACACTATATAATACTAGAGGCCCAGTGGACGAAATTTGTGCATGGGGGTGGGGGGGCATGGAAGGAGGGTGTTCTTCAGCCCAGCCTGCACCCTCTCCAATCTGGGACCCCTCGAGGGATGTCCAACTGTCCATTTAGGACCAATCCCACCTAAATGGGCAGTCGGACATCCCTCTCACAATCCAGGACTGCTGGCTCCCAACTGCTCACCTGGCTGCCTGCCTGCCTGCTTGCCCCTAACCGCTTCTGCCTGCCAGCCTGATCACCCCCTAGCCACTCCCCCTGCCAGCCTGATCGATACCTAACTGCTCCCCTGCCAGCCCGATTGCCCCCAACTGCCCTCCCCTGCCCACCTGGTCACCCCTAACTGCCCTCCCTTGCAGGCCTGGTCCCTCCCAACTGCCCTCCCCCGCTGGCCTGATCACCCACAACTGCCCTCCCCTGCTGGCCATCTTGTGGTGGCCATCTTGTGTCCACATGGGGGTGCCCATCTTTGACCACATGGGGGCAGCCATCTTGTGTGTTGAAGTGACAGTCAATTTGCATATTACCTCTTTATTATATAGGATTATGTCGCTGTTAAATGAGGTAAGTTTACATATTTTTCTATAACAATATGTCTAGGATATTTTTTTAGTGCTATTTACAGTGAAAATTTTAGGTACAATGTGGTCAAATTTTGTAAAGTATTTATGAGTATGTTACTTAGTAACATGTGCTTTTACATACATCTACATGCATATACATATCCTTATAAGTAAGAAATAAAAAGTCTGTAGAGCTAAAAGCCAAATGTTAGTAATCATAGCCTGGGAGAGGGACTGGAATGGGGTGGCGCTTTCCCTTCTAGACTGTATTCTTTACCAAAGAAGATAGTTTATGTGTAAATTTTATTTTCATTTACTTTTTCTGTGTTTTTCAAAAAGCTAAAAATTTATATTTGGAACACAAATAACTAAAAACATAAACCAGCACCATAACTTGGGAAATATCTCAGATTTTACATTTAAAGATGAAAGAAAATGCAGGTGCACAACATAATTTAATCTTAGTGTTTGAATTACATTTCTAGACCTTTAAATAGCTTCCTTTAAAAGTTATTTAAGGGAAATTGCTGAGCTTTATTTGTGTGGAAGGACCGAAATACTGCATATTGTATTTAAGGGATGGTCCTAAAGGGGCCATGGACATGTCTCAGCAGGGTCTCCCTCTCCCTCTCTTAATATTCTAAAACGTTTCCCTATTTGTCCAGGAAATAAGATTCATAATGATCAAATATAAATTGATGTTAATATTTTTGTCATATGAGGAGAGAAGGATGAACATAAAGTTGCTGAGAATTTTCAGCACTAATGCGGCCTGGCCACTTGTGAGAGTCTGGGATACAAAGGAGGTCTGTGGAAGTGCTCAGTGGGAACAAACAGGAATGTGGTGTGTCTCTGTGATTTCCTGTCTCCCCCACCCCTCTTTTTTCCACAGAGATAGGTCCTTTGGTGAAAAGACATCTGTGCTTTCTTCTTTCTTTTCAAAACTGAATGTCATGATTTAGGACACACAAATGTAATTTCAACTTTGCCTGCCTGCTGGTTTATTTCATGCACCTGCTTTTGGAGGAAGGAGAGACGGGGTTTTAAAAGAACATTTTGAGGCCAGAGCTGACCTTTGACCTGATATATCCCACAGGAACCCAGAAAACAAAAGCACTTATTCAACATGGGTGATTTAAACAATGGAGAAACACATTTGCAATTAGATTTACATATCAACGTATGGACTTGTTTCTTTCTTTTTTTGCATTTATTCCCTTTAATAAATCTTGTATTGATTTGTAAATGAAACTTTACTTTTTGGTTTCAGATTTTTGTAATGTCCCTCTATATTTTAAATTTTTTGGTTTAGGTAAAAAATCTGTATATATAATTTATAGTATCTGTGAATTTAATTGTTTCTCACTAAAATGTCTTCTATTAAAAATGTTCTTTAATATCTGAGTATTAAGCAATTCAAAAATGGAATTATTATAAACATCCATCCTAAATAGTTTTGCTAAAAGTCTGACAAATAATAAATTGAGGATTGATTTAGCAAATAATTCTTGGTCCTTAAATTGCTTTCTGTAATGAATAGTTATGCAGTCTAAGTTAATTGCCAAATGCTTAATTTGTTTTAAGGAAAGAAGTATCAGATTAAAAAACAAAAAAAAAGCAGACAAAGTAGATGTTTAAAACAAATAGATTATCCTCTGCTTTTCTTTGGCTCCTTGAAGGACATGATTTCCTCGATCCTTGATGCCTTGAATTAAGGGAGTCCAGCCCCCACTACTGCAGAACAAAAGCTGCCTAGAATAATTCCTCGAGGAGTGAAAGTATAGAAGCAAAGTGTGAGAAAAAAGCAGGAAGCCTGTAGATTGTAAATATAAGAGAACGCTTTGGCTTTATAGTGACACTGTGTACTTGTTAGAATTGACGAACAGCAGATGTCCTGAGAGTTGTGAAAACATCTGCCACAGTCACTTGAAGGTGAGAAAATAATCTGATTAATTTCCTTTTTTGGGTTTGTTCTGTGCTTTCCTTATAAATTATTTTCCAACAAAGTAACCTTTCTTTCCATCATTCCTGTATGGAATTTGGTAAAAAAAGAAGTTTCACAGTTTCTGAATATTGTTACAGATGGACAGGTCAGGTGGTTTGTATTTTTCCTTTAGTGAACAGTGCCTTCTGCTACCACCATAGACATTAAATCTTTTAATCTCTGAATATTTTCTATGCTTGCTTGATAACAAAGATGAGTCACTGGTAGAATGTCTTTTTGATAAAACGTTGTCTTCCCGGGTTGGGGGCATGTGTGGTGGCGGTGAGACCATGTGGGTGAGGCAGAAGCCTGTGGCCAGCAGCTCCTCCAGTGGCCTCTCATTCCTGAGCCGTCAGCTTGAGTGAGCTGAGAGTGATCACACAGCCAGCCTCCCGGAGGTCCTCTCCACTTTGCTACTTTGTAAAGCTCAAGGCACTTCTGCTTCTCAGGAAGGTTAATGTGTTGGATTGAGTTATAGATTTTCTGGGAATCTGTTTTTGCCCTGAGAGGAACTGACCACATGCTGGTGCACCTAGCTCTAATGGCGGGAGGGGTGGCGGGAGGGGTGGTGAGAGGGGGAGGTAAATAAAAGTAACTCTTCCTAGAGAAGTATCATTTTGTCTCCTGCCGAGATGGAAGAGTAAATTAAGAATGTGTGGAACTACGTGGAATTAAGTCCTGCCCTCTTTTATTCTACTTTTCCTGTCCAGGCATTCTCTACTTGTATACGACCACAGTAAAAAGTGACCTCAGGATGGTAACCTCTGGGACAAAGACCTTCCATTTTCTCTGATATAAGGCCACTCTTTTACATTCATTTAGTCCATACTATTCACCTCAATCAGAAAAAGGATTTGCCAGCACTGCACGGAAGCGTCTTTTTCTTTATAAATTCATTCTCTCTTATTTCTCTCATCCTGATTTATCCTCTTAACTCTTCAATGACAACAACTAAACTTAGCTTAAAAGGAGAACAAAAGGGGCCAATTCTATAGGGTATAAAAAAACTCCCCACTAATAAACCATCTGCTAGTGACTGCCACTGCTTTTGAGGGTCTTTCTCTGATACCTTTAGGGGGTTAGTTAACTGGAACCTCCAGGTCTCCACGACCTAGGAACAGCTGGAGTTGTGCACATCTCTTCAAGGTTTGCCTGAATGATGGCTGATTTAGCTACAGAACTGAAATCTGATCACCTAAAATCCCTCACAAGAGAATGAAAAGGAAAGAAAGAACTCCCATAGACGATTAAACTCAAAAGGAGCAGCCCAGGGTGAGTCTACTGAAGAGGGCAGAGTTGACTAAGGCTTCCCTGCAGAAGTTCACGGGGGACAGTGGACAGAAACAAGTACAAAACCATCCTATTAGTGAACAAAATCCCACCTTAACCAAAGAAAGAGACTTCTTCAGGAGACATAAAGGAGAGAGGTCGAGGCTTTCTCTGAAGAGAGCTGAGGAGGAGGTGATCCAGAGGCAATAAAAATCTGGAAGTTTCTACCAGTTCAAAATGAGATTAAGACTCTGATTTGTTCTGCAATGAAGTACTATTTCATCCACTGGCCTTTGCCTCAGAGGGATCTTGCAACTATCTTGTCCCAAATCAGTTACCCTGGAACTTTTACCAAAAACATCAGAGAGTTGAGCAAAGATACTTAGAAGAAACTAAGAAAGGGAAGGAATAAATGATGGATTTCCTGAATTCAAAAGAGGCCACTCAGGAAAGGAAAACCTGAACCATTAGCAAAGCCTGATAAAAACAAAATTATAATTACTTATGATGTGTCTGTTAATAGCAAGGCACTGGGTTAGGAATATTTTGGAATCAGGGTAAGATATAATTTTTGATTCTGAGAATGCCATGTACAGTGAAGAAAACAGACAGAAATAGAAACAATTGGAGGATAAAGCTATTAATGAGAAAGCAAGGACATAGCTCAAGGTCCACAAATCCCACATAAAAGAAGATTTTGTCTCCTTCTTCTCCTCACACAGACAGCTTTTGTGATATTTATACTAAGGTTTCAGTGCTTCTTCACTATCTCTTATCACTAGACAATAGATTTTAGTCCCCCTTTCCTCTACACCTAAGATAACCTCAATATAATTGCTTCTCTGATTCAATCATATAATACATATTTAAGGATCACTATATCCTGAAGACTATACTAGTTTCTATGCTTCAATAAAAAGAAATTGCATGTATAGTCTTTAAACTAAAAATTATTTTAAATTTCCTGAAGAAACACAACATAGAAAATTAGGAAAGTGCTTGAGAATAATATTAAAGAGTGGTTGAGATTTAGATATTCTAGTGCAGTGGTTGGCAAACTCGTTAGTCAATAGAGCCACAGTTTGCCGACCACTGTTCTAGTGTGTTGTTGCAACCAATTTGCCAGATGTTCATATTAAAATACACAGTATATCCATGGTCTTTATGCCACAATATCAATAAGTTGACACTTAGTCTATACACACACACAGACATAATTTGCGGTACTTATTGCTATAGTAAAAACAGTATTTAAAAATAGAAATTGTTACAACCTTTATTCCCTAGTAATTTTTGGTTGAATTAATCAACTGAATGTATTAATTTTTAAACATTTTTAAAACTCCCAAATGGACAGTTCACAGATGGATATACTAGTAAAGATAAGAACTTAATTAGGTTGCTAAAATGTTTTCACATATCCATGCAAAACAGAGTATAAATATTATGATTTTTAAAAATTCTTTATTGATTAAAGTATACAATGTCTCCTTTTCCCCCCATTAACCTCTCCCTGGTCACTCATGGAACTTTTGGTCATGTTGCCTGAAGAGTGATTTTCTTTTAAATTTCTTAAGTATAAAAAGTTTCAAGCATGCTACATATAATCTTTTTTCTACTATATAATTTCCTCCCTAAATTATACTTCTGAATTTGTGTGAAAACCACCTAGAGGAGAAAGCTGAAATGATACCACTGATTTTGCACGTGGATTAAAGAGCCTTAACTACTTATATTTCTACCTAACTTTTAAATATCTTTCAAACATTTCACCTAATCCTCATAACTGATTTGTGAACTATGTTGTCCTTACATGTTTTCCTATTAAATGAAAGTAAACAGATTAGAACAATTGAAAGCCTTGCCCAGTTTCCACATCTAGGGTTGGGACTCACAGACGGTGTTTTCCACAATACAGTGCTGCCTTCTCTATAGTTATCAGTTTAGATAAATCTGCATGTGTTATGAGATTTATTGAGTCACATATTTCTATATAGCAGTGTTTGTTTTCTTATGCAATATAAAAATTTGTTTATTCATGAAAAGAGACTTAATAGTGTAGAAATTGTGACTTGCATTAATTTTTTTCTTGATTTCCCCCTTTAGAAAGCCTCCTGATCATGCCGATTATCATCTACTCAAAGAATCTTTCTTCTTTGTTTAAAGCCATTGGTAGTTCTTGTGTGCCAAACTCCTTTCTCAGTCTGATTGGACCTGTGTATTAGTAACAAGTATCACCTCCAACGGTTCAACATAAGGCTTAAAAAATATGCTCTGTAGTTCCAATCTTGCACAATAGTGTGTTGAAAGAGGAGGCACCACTGAAGGATAATTTCTGGCTACTTATTTTGAATTCTTTCTCTCCCAGAATTCATGACCACCATCAAAGAAGCAGTACTCATTCTACTCTTTGTCAAATGCTTTGAATAGTGGCAAGCTGGAGACATCCCTTCCGGAAGTTTGTAAAGATAAGAACAATATGGATGCACAACAAATCAAAGATCTTGCAATCCCATCTTTAATAACATGGTCTCTAACACCATGATTTTGTTATTACAGGAAATTCTTGCTCAGGAAGATAAAAATGCAAATACTGTATGGTTTATTTCACATACTTCCTGAAAGTCCATGTGTCTGAACTGGGATCAACAAATTGCTTCTTACTCTTCAAGTTTTCTTTCAAAACCTCACATTTCTAAGTGCACTAATCTTAAAAAATCATATAACAACCTGAACAGCTTTTAAGGCCCACAGCATCAAAAGACCTTTAAATTAGCTCCCTACGCCCTGCCCACCAACCTACAGATGTCCCAGTTTTATCCTCTTCTTCCAAGATGCTCCTACGACTGTCAAGAGAGTGGGCTCTCTTACTGCAGTAAGCAATAAACATGGCTTCACCTGGTGAGCAAGTTATTTTGTGGTCTTTTGGGGAGTCATCAGTAGACAAAGATAATGGTCCTATAGACAAGAGTAAAAACAAAAATAGAAACTCCACTAGAGAAGATGTTTTCTTTTAATCTTTTCTTCCCACTGGGCAAGTGCTAGCCTCAGCTATGATGCATGAGCATCTCTTCAATGCTCCTCTTTCAGCCCCTGTCTTCTTGCATCCTGCATCCACTTCTCTCCTCCTGCATCCACTTCTCTCCTCCTGCATCCACTATAGGGGAGACGGGTTCTTCACATTAGCTCCTCTCACAGCTTCATCTCACAGGCTTAACCACATCATGACTGTTCCAGTGGGAAAGGGCATATAAACTAATTAGATGATAGGCTGTCAATAGATGATGGAGCAACAGTCTGCTTTTCCCGGAGGTAATTCCTGTAAAAATGTTTCTAGTGGCAATGGAATTAGAGTAGATATGAAAGGTGCATCTCCCACTGTGTACACTTGCAATCTCTCTTAAATGTCAAATGTTGGCTTTGCAGACTGTTAGGACCACCAGAAATACAAGTCTTTTCATGGGCATGTGTTTAATTTTGTCTCAGAACTCAAGTGATCAGCTTGCTTCAAATCCTCAGACAAAAATAATTTTTTTCTCTCATCAAGAAATAAACACTGTGTAATATACACACACTGTAACATAGAAACCCACACCTGAAGCCTATATGTTCATGTTGACCAATGTCACCCCAATAAATTTAATAAAAAAAGAAATAGAAAAATATTCAGGTATGCTGTAGCCGTGTTTACTTAATAAAAAAAGAGGTCACTACAATATCTTGCAAGTAGATAAAAAAATGACAACACCAAAAAAAGACATTGACCATTATATCCAACAGTTTGAGTGCTAATCTGTGATTTTAAAACTTACTTACATTTATTATATATATCTACATTACAAGTAGCAAATATTTAAGTGAGTGTCAAGTTTGTGTTACATAACTGTCAATAGGGAACCAACTACTGAGCTTCTAATATTAAAAAATCTAATATTCTAATATATTTCCTTTTTTTGTCATTACTTACCCTTTCTCACTCTTATATCTGAAGTGCTGTTATAATTATGCAACAGGTCTTAGGCACATCTTATTTCTTCTATTAAGGTTTATATCTGAAATATGAAGGCTGCACTTATCAACCTCATTTAAAAGAAGTACAAGCTCAAAATAAATCGTTGGAGCATAAGTTCCTGTGCCAATGAAATTTAAGTTTCTGGATTTTATTTGAATGTAAATTACTGCTACCTCCACAGTGTACTCCTGTATATATATATTTATTTGAATGTAAATTACTGCTACCTCCACAGTGTACTCCTGTATATATATATTCCTAAGCGACCATTTGCCCATTCACTATGACATGCACTGACCACTAGGGGCAGACGCTCAATGCACAGGCATGGAAACATGGAACAGACTGATGAATCTCAGAGGGAAGGGGGAGAGAGGAGGGCAGGAAGAGATTAACCAAAGATCTTATATGCATACTAGAGACCCAGTGCATGGATTCATGCACTGGTGGGGTTCCTCAGCCTAACCTGCAGGGATCAGGCCGAAACTGGCCCGGTGCACGGATTTGGGCACCAGTGGGGTCCCTCAGCCTGGCCTGTGGGGATCAGGCCGAAACCAGCTCTCTGACATCCCCCAAGGGGTCCTGGATTGTGAGAGGGCCTCTAGTTAAGAAATAATTTTGAGAGGCTGACTACTCACAGAGAAGTCTATTCCAGAAGATTTTTTTTTTAGCATTCCAGAAACAATTTAAATAACAATGTAAATAACTTTAAGAAATTTTATTTTTAAATATAAGTTAAATGGGAGTCTTTTAGAAAATAACCTTGCAGTAAAAAGTGTGCTTTGAAATCCATTTTACCATTTTACTAGCAAAGGGATTTTTTAACGTGTAAAAGGATGTTTCATAAGTAATAATAAGATTTATAGTTTTTTTATAAGAATTTTACAGTACTTTGACATGTAATATCCATTGCCCTAGAGACTCTGGAGTTGGAGGTACCCATAAAAACAGCAACAGCATTAACCTTAATATCATATTTATTTGATTTTAGGTGAAATGTATTTTAATGTGACAGCAAATTGTGGAGTTGTTTTGGTGTCTTTTTTCCCCCAACTTGATAACCCTGAAAGAATTGACTAACAAAAATATATTCTCCTTATGTTAAATTTTATAAGCGCTCTCCCTCTCTCTCTCTCTCTCTCTCTCTCTCTCTCTCTCTCTCTCACACACACACACACACACACACACACACACACACACACGCCAGTATTGCTTCTCCCAACATGATCCTCCTTCCCAAGCTTCTTTAAGCCATGATGGTGGTTTGTTTATTTTATTTTGACTTATTTTGGTTAATGCTAGCAGTAGCAAGTAATTCCTTTGCTCTTAAAATTATGCTGTATGTTGTTTGCCTGAATCTTGCTTCTTCTTCAACAAAAGCAAAGTCTGAAAAGCCTTTCTTCTTATTCATTTATATTTATGGTAAAGATGTCCTTTTGAGAGTAGAGTTTGCCTGATGGCAGTTTAGGGAGTTCGATTTCTAGACAGTTGTGTGTGTGTGTGTGTGTGTACTTTGGACTCTGATCCTGACAAAGTCTCTCTCCTTGTTTAAACTTGATCAGCCTCCTCTGAGCCCTTTTTTGGGCTTAGTCCTTGAGGCATGACTTCAACAGATGTTTATTAACATCTGCATTCCACATACATGTGGGAGTGCTCAATGATGAGTAATTCAAAGGGGTGGTTAGAACTTGACCTTAAATAGCATCTTAGCAAATAAACTTAATCTTGTAGAAAAGTGGCAAGACAAAGGAAAAGGACTTTGAGCTTCTAGGGTGGGAAATGGTATGAAATCAAATGATATATGGAGGCACTAATAGGAGTTAAGGGCTAGTTATTAACATTTGTTATGTAGGTTCCTGTGGTGCCATCTCTGGGCTGATAGAAATCCAGAGTTGTGTCCATTGATGAAGTAATTTCTGTCCTTTCTGATACCGATGGGAGGGGGGCAACTTTATAAATTTATATCTTGCTTTTAGGCAAACAGGGAGAGCAGAGAGCTTTTGTTGTATCTGCTTCTTTTCAGTTTTACCTTCAGCTCAAAATAATTCTAATGCCAAAGTGGTATATTTTGGGGAGGCATATATGATTACTTTCACCTGCATGGCCCAGTTTAGTAAGGATACTGCTAAGTCAGCTTTGAGAGAATCCTCCACTCTTGATATACGATCAAATTTCTCATCCCCCCCATTCTTTATATCTGATCACCCTGCTCTTCCTTTAGCATGAACCCCCCTAACCTTGATGCCTCCTCTTAATAACTTTCCATCCATTGACCCCTTCATTCTGCTCATTGCTCGAATTTCCAGCTGTCTTTGCTGTATTTGGAGTTCAGCTGATTTCCCCCCCGCCCCCGCCCTGCCCCACTATTGCAATAGTTTCCACACCTACTACAATAATTATGAATAAGGTTTTTTTTTCTACTTTAATAAGTGTCAGAATAATATTTTTCTTTATCATTCCTATCAGCCCTTCAGCCTGGTTCTGGGCCCCAGAACAAGAAGTCCAAGGGAACTGGAAATTTTATCTCATAGAATTTCCTGGGAGTAAATGTCTTCTGACTGCTGCTGTGCATCTTCCCTTTGGAGTTTGCACAATGAGGAAGAGACATAGATATTGCATGCATATTCAACATATTTGGAGCTACATTAATATAAATATGAATGGGGAATGGCTGCAATGGCTTCCTAACTTTCCACCCCAATATCTTTTATCGTCCCTTTTTGGGAGGTCTCATTGGTGTGACATATTGGGAGAATGTTAGCATCACAGAATAAGACCCAAAGAATATATATTTAAAAGAGAGGGCAGAAAGGATTGGTAACAAAGCAAAAAAATGCACCCAGGGGTGGAGAGACTAAAATTCACGAATGAAAGATGAATAGTGCTCTCGCTGCTCTTCAGAACACAATCATTTCATTTCTTCATTCTTCTGTTTGCCTTCTCTGTCCTTTTTCTTTCCTCCCATTTCATTTTTACTCCCTCAGAGATAATCAACCATTATATAATTTATACATGCTACAATGCATAGGTCCCTTCATAATCTGATCAACATTTTATATGTATTAGTTCAATAATGTTCAACATAATGCTCAGAAGTTGATATTATTATACCCACTTTATAGATGAGGAATTTCAAGTATGTGGAGATTAGTGACCTGTTCATGTTCACATAGGTAATAAATTGCAAAGTTAAAATTTAAACTCAGCCCTAACTAAAACTTTGGTAAGTTACAAGCACTTACAATGCTGATCCAGGCTCAGGAACTGTGGGTGGAGACCTGAGATTCTACATTTGTGGGTGATGCTTTCACTGGATTTCTCTTGCTGTACTTTGTGTAGCATTTGATGTAATTAATTTGAAGTTGGAAAGTTTTCACTGATAATGTGCTTACTCATAATTTTATCTCATTATTTTTGTATATGTTTAAAATACTACAAATTAATTTATCACAAAATTTAATTTATTCAAAGATTAGAACTCTGTGGTATCAGTAGAATTGCTCCAAACAAATCCTCCCTCAAGTTTTTTGCTTAGAAATATCAGATAGCACTTTGTGTCTTCATTCCATCCATCCAAATTTTCATTCCACAAATTATTTTTTCTCTCTCTCTTCTCTGAACTTTTTTCAATTTATCTAGATCTTTTGGGCACCTACCGGCACTAAGTTGAATGCTTTATTCCAGGTGTGGGCCCATCATTCATATGAAAAATACCATCACATCACATTTCTCTGTTCTATGACATAAGTGATACAATCTCTCTCAGTATTGATTCCAAAAGAACCCTGCATGATTTTGTGACTGAACTATATTGAAGATGTCTATCTAATTTGACATTGTAATTTATAGCCTCAACTATCGGTGCTTCTTCAAAAGAACTAATTTACATCTTTGAAGTTCGACGACATGTTTTTTCTTATTCCATGCATGTTTCATCATATTTTCTGTTACTGATGTTAGCACACAGCACATCTCCATTTTCTGATTCAGTTTGGTTGTTGATCGGGAGCCTCTTTCATATCCTTTACCACTTGTGGACTGCTCTCAAGGCAGAAACATACCCTTCATTTTCCAAATGCCTCTAGGTTGAAATGATAGAGCTCTAAGGCGACAATTTTCATTTGCTTAAGAGAAAGACAAAGTGTGGTGGATTTTATTTCGGGAGGCCCTGTAAGGCAAGTCCAATAGGGGCTAATAGCTAACTAATTGGTAAATGCATTTGAACTTCTATATATTGTAAAACATTCATCTTCAATTTTCTCCATTTTTTGTCCTCCTGCCGCTATGTTTAGTTACCTAAAAATGTTTCTTTTAAAAAATTCCAATTCGATCTCAGGTGAACCAGGAGAAAAGAAGACCAGTTCATGTGTGAGCCTGGAGGAGAGTTAAGTGGAGAGCCTATTCTGAGCACACGATCTCCTTTCAATTACACGTGCACGTATTTAACGAAGAGTAGTCCTCGTATGTAAGAGGCTTGTGCTTGAGTTTACAGTTGAGGTTTGGTGAATTGTCCTTTGCAATGACTCCACTGGAGGGATAGTAAAGTCATTCAATCTGAACAGCTGGAAAAGCCCGGGAAAATCTCTCTGTGTGTGTGTTACAGGGAGAGAGAGAGAGAAGAGGGAGAGAGTGAACTAGAGGAAAGTTTTCGATCTTTTTCTTGATTTTTTTTATAATTAGAATTTTCTATCACAAACCTTTTTTGATTCTGTAGTTTCTATCATTTCTAAATTCACCAAATACATATTGAGGGCCTCCTATGAGTCAGTGACTGGCTAGGGATCAAATGGGGGACAGTTGATACCTTAAGGAGCTCACAATGATTAGATGAGGTAAATTTCTACAGATGAATTTTTATCTCTAATGCAATCCTAGTTTCGTTTCGTCACTTTGTATCAGGGAAACCTCATAGGAAGGAACGACTCTATTCTGAGAGTTATAGTGACATACTAGGAAGATTTATAGTGGAGAGGTATTTGGACAGGACCCTGAAAACTAGGCTGCGATTTTTACTGGGTAATGGTGGGTAACACAAAATATCATGGAGTTTTGTTTTGGGAGATCCTTTGAGGCAAATTCCAAAACAGGACTTAGTTGCCTATACAGTTAGAATAATAAATTTGAACTTCCATATATTATAAAACTCTTATAAAGCTTTTTCATCACAAAGCAATATTTTCCTGGAGAAAGTATATTTAGGAGATATATATATATATATACTTTTCCTAACAAATAAACTGCTTTTAGAAATTTAGAACTGAATCCTACTTCTTGGTTGCCTGAATTATATTTGTTTAAAATGGGACAAAAGGAATGCTTGCCAATAACATAGGGCTGGAGTAAGATGAGGTGAACTGTATGTCAATGATAAATTCCTGCTTCATTGCAGTAATTCTGTTGTAGCCATATACAGTTTCTATCAGTTTAAATATAAGTACTTAAAATTCTATGTCACATGACACAGATTTGGGTATCTATGAGACCCATAGAGTATTTCCAAACTATACCAAATGTTTGTGATGTTTGTATTTGACTTGAGATTTGATTTTGTTTTTTGGTTGTATAATGATTTATTTTAAATAACAACCATGTGAAATTATAAAAATGATCATAACAATAGTAATAGCTAATATTTATTGGGTATTTGCTATGTCAGGTACTATGCTAAGTATCTTACATAGCACTATACCATTTAGTCCTCAGTAAATCTTATTAGTTAGGCATTTTTGTAAATCCATTTTTATTGATGAGGAAACTCATGCTAAGAAAGGTTAAATAAACTGCCCAAGGCTATTTATTTTGTGGTTTAATAAGCAAGGATTCCAATCTTTATTTTTATGACTCCAGAAACTATATATATAAAAGTTATATGCTATATCTTTATGTGTGTCAAAATCTCCATGTCATATGAAAAATTAGTTAGCTTAATGTAGCAATAAGTTGATGTCTAATAAACTGATGTAATACAATTTCTTTTTTTTAAAATATATTTTATTGATTTTTTACAGAGAGGAAGAGAGAGGGATAGAGAGTTAGAAACATCGATGAGAGAGAAACATCGATCAGCTGCCTCTTGCACACCCCCTACTTACTGGGGATGTGCCCGCAACCAAGGCACATGCCCCTGACCGGAATCGAACCTGGGACCCTTGAGTCCGCAGGCCGACGCTCTATCCACTGAGCCAAACCGGTTTCGGCATGATGTAATACAATTTCTATAGAAACAAAATATGACTATTATGTGATCCTTATAACCCAAGAGCATACATTAGTAGTTTAACACTCTTACATCTATAAAATACTATGCTAAATGCTCTAATAGAAGAAAAAAATTCATATTAGTAAAGTATACAGAGGGGAGATTTATTTTAATTAGAAGACTTAGAGAAGGTATGAGCTAAAATGAAATTTAGGGAATATTAAAAACTCCAGCAGGTGATTATAGACTTTGGGGAAGGAGCAACTTGTAAACATCCAAGCAAAGACAAAGAGTCCCCAAAATAGAGAATATGTTTAGGAAATATTGCATGCAGACTGAAAAACATGGCCATACAAAACACAGAAAGGAGAGGGGACACTGATGTTTGGGAAATTAAACTGGAAAATTATGTAGAAGATGCATTTTAAGCTGAATTATTCAAACGTTATTCAGTAGGAAATTAGAGCCATCAAAAGTTTTTTAATTTTCACAAGACAAGATCAGATTTACAGGGACATTTAATCACTAAATGTGAATAGTGGTTTGGACAGGAGCAGGGTATCCACTTAAATGGTAAGAGAAAATGGGCTACTGAACTACTGTTTTGGCTATAGCCGGAAAGATAGCATATTTACTCAACTGTGGTTACTCTAAAGTTAAGCTATAATGGATATTATAAGTTTCAAATCTGTATGTCTTATTTAGGCTTAGGCAAAATTTGAGTGATTTATTTGTTATCTAAAGCACTCTCTATTTAGGTCACTTGCTAACAGTTCTTTTATTTGGAACCTATGATGCTTCACAGTATCAGCTGACATAAAGTTTTTGAGTTTTATATAATAGGACATTTATTTTTGATTTATATGCCATTTCAAACATTTTCACAGAACATTACCATTCTAACTCCTGGCATTTTGAAAGGACTCATGCCAAGCATGTCTTAATATAACTAGGATAGTTAGTTTAAAAGGAGAAAGATAGGTCTGAAGGGAATTTTAAAAAATGAGTGGAATAAGACGCCTTCCTTTAAATTCCTGAGGAAGTAATTCTTTTTTGACAATGAGATGGATTAGATGACTTTTTGGGTCATTTTCAAACTTTAGTTTCCATGAGTCTGTGATTCATACGTAAGAGAAATTGCTTTATCTTCTGAGTGATGGTCTTCCCAACCTCTGCCCCCACCTCCACCAAAAATAAGATTTCTCCAAGTATAAAAATGTTTCAAGCAGACTTTTTGGCTCTGTGAGACTTCAAGTAAAAAAAAAAAATACAAGCCTCAACATCGCTATTTGAAATGTTAAATCACCCAAAGTTGAATTTATAAAATTCTAGAGATACATTTTTTTCAGTCACCCACTATCTGATATCCAAGTTTAGAATTCTCTGACATTCTAATAGAAACAAAGTTCAAAGCATTAAAGAAAAATAATTAAATGTCTTGAAAGGACGCTTTTAAGCAAATTCTGTAGGTTTTTAATTATCATGAAATTATATTTTATTTCCATGACTACCCAATTATCTGTCAGTTATATACATAATTTATTAAGGAAATCTTGAGCCCAGTGTGCTGCAGGCAATATGTCAGACCACATATTATAAGGGGACTTTCCTGCTACAAATGTTTGGATATTGCATAAAGTGTGTACACGTGTATATTAACAGTGAACAAAGAACTTGGGCAGCCGAGGATAAAGACACACAATTATCTGTGGTCAGGTGTCAACATCAACTCAGTTGTCCCAAAATTATATTTTGGGCCAATAACACAAAATAGGGATAGCTGAACATGAGACTTTAAGGCAACCTGAGAACAAGAAAGGGGGTAGAAGTGGCCCTAGTTCAGCATACTGTCCAGTTCCTAGCTAAAGCAAATGCAAATTCTGTCAAAAAGAAAATATTCTCAATTTTTGTTAGTGCATTATCTGTATAACAGATTTAAACAAATCTGAGTTCATAATTAAAGATCACACTAAACACAGGGAACCAAATCACCATGGAAGAGAGTCTTCAAAATAATAAACAACATATTTGAATTTCCTAAGATTCAAAATTGCAATTATCAGACATACAACTTTAAATTCCTATGTTGGAAATGTTTACCAAAATAAAAATGAGGTAACAAAGATAGTAATTACTGAGAAACTGCAGAAATGTCTAGGCATTAGATAACTGTATCAATTAGATTTCACTGGAGAAACTGAACCAATAGGATCTATTTATCTACATACACACACCTCTTATACCTCTCTATCTAGATACATATTTTTATATATCTAGATATCTTATATACCCATTGATCCATATACAGAGCGATATCACTCTATCTATCTATCATCTATCTATCTATGATCATCTATCTATCACCTATCTACATCAATTGAGTAATCTACCTACCTACAGTTATTTTAAGCAATTGGCTCATATGACTGTGGAGGCTTGCAAGTTGTAAGTTATAGAACAAGTTGGCAGGCTGGAAACTCAGGCAGGATTTCTTTGACAAACTACTCTTAACCTTTTGCACTCGGATGTCCAGTGTGACTCGACACGGTTAGCATTGGAATAAAGGAATCGAGAAAAAAGCAAGCGAGTGCAAAGGGTTAAGACCTTCAACTGATTGGATGAAGGGTAATGTACTTTACGTACATCCAACTGGTTGTAAATATTAATCACATGTACAAAATAATTTTACAGCAACATCTAGACTGGTTTTTGACAAAAACAAAACTAGGCATCATATCCTAGCCAAGTTGACATATAAAACTAAACATCACAATAACAAACTTTTTAAAATGAGAAAAATAATTATTGAAATTTTTAAAACTGGTGAATTTAGTAGCCAGTAAACAGAATTAAATTGAAAGTTATTATAGTGGAAGATATAGCTGAAGAAATTATACAGATATATAAGATTGAAAGAACAGTTAAGACATAAGGACAGAATAAAAAGTTCTAAATTATGTCTGATTGGAGATGCAGAAAGGGATAATGAAATAAAAGAAAGAGGAGTAATATTTGAAGAAATAATGACAAAATTTTATCATAATTAATAAAAGATGCAAATTCCCAGATACTAGGAGCACATTATATCAAGCATGAACCAAATCAAACAAACACTGTGTACAGCCCTCCAAAGTCAGCAGACATTGAACAACCCATCTATTAGTCACACTAATTTCACTTAAAATCTACTGATACAATACAAAAAGCAACTATCTGAGGACTCAAAAAACTGTAGGCACAGATGTTGGGGAGGATGGGGAAAATTCTACAAAATCTTTTACCACCTAATTCTCATTCCACTAATTCTTCTGATATCACCCGTGTCCCTTTCCTACTCTGTATCTTTATTCTCCTCTTGTAACATGTATTCTCTTTTAAAAAATATTAACCACATCAATCCTGTCATTTCCCTCAATATTTATGCCTTTTATTCTTGTTCTTTTATAACTTGTTTGGACAGTATATCCAGTAAAAATGTTTAATAGAAACCTGTCCTTTTCTAGATTTTAACAAGACTGCTTCAAAGTTTTGTTTTCAGACTAATGCTTCCTATAGGTTTTTCATATTTTTTACTAGATTAATTTATTTTATTTTACCAAGAATGTTTTTCTTAACATAAAATAATGTTGAATTATCAAATAATTTTGTCTATATCTATTTACATTGATTATGTGATTTGTTCTTTTAATATATTATTGGCTGAGTTATATTTATAGATTTCATGTTGAACAGCTTTTGCAATACTTTGATAAACTCATTTTAGGCTCTCTTTATAGTATTTTTTCCTCTTAAAACCCTTTCTCAATCTTTCATCCAAGGGATATTAGAGTAAGATAGATCCTGACATTTCATTTGAAAGCTGTTTGATGTTATAACAAAACTAAATGATCTAAATATCAATGTTCCTCTTTTAAAAATGAGAACAAAACTATCAACCTAAAGAATGTGTTGAAGATAAAAACATTGTAAGGCATTTAATTAATGTCCAATCTTCATTTCTCATCCCAAGGATTCCTCAAGACTCATCTTCAAGTGCCATCTGCTCCATGAACTCTTTCCTGATTTTCCTAAATGGGTATTATCCCTTTTTATGAACCTTAACATCTTCAGGATTTACTTTGTTGTACTAATATTCTCATTAATATTATTATTTGTTTATTGATTTATCTTGCTGCTAAAGTGCATGCTCTGCTCAATAAAACCAGGGACTGTGTCACTTTTACATCCATTGAATAGCTATTAGTAAGGTTTTATGGACTGAATTATGTCTCCCAAAATTCATATGTTGAAGCACCTAACCTCAGTACTTCAGAATGTGACTCTATTTGGAGGCAGGGCTTTTAAAGAGGTTATTAGGTTAAAATGAGATATTTAGGGTAGGCCCTAATTCAATATGACTGTGCCCTTATGAGAAGAGGAGACTAGGACACAGAGAGAGACACCAGGAATGTGTGTGTATAGAAGGACCATGAGAAGAGGCAGCCAGAAGGCAGGCATTTGCAAGCCAAAGAGGGAGGCCTCAGAGAAAACCAGCCCTGCCAGCTACATCTTTAGTGAGCATTTCATCAAAGTAGGAAGTTGTGAGGAGTATGTGTGTATGCAGGTGTTGTGGATGGGACGTGGCAGTAGGATAAAAATAATTATATTACACTGGATAATTCTTATTTTTGAAGAATTTATAATATAATTTGAAAATGAAAACAATAAAAATTAAAACCTTGCGCTTATTAAATGGTTTGAGCAGAAAGCCCCAAATATTTTGTTCTTCATCTCAGAACATCGCACAAAACCCAGTTGTTCACACACCTAGAGAAGAAAGTTCAGAGTTAGGGCGTGATCCAGAAAGTCTTCCTTATATATCCTTTGAGAGTCAGAACTCTGTCATATTTCCTTTTGTTTAAGATAACACAGTGGTAAATATTCAACATATCCCTGTTGAAATAAATTATGTCAGATTAAGATGGAGAAATCCAATGCCTACTCGGATAATTCTGCTGTCTTATCCCTTCTGTGGAAGAGATTTTCTCAGACCAGACTTGTTAGCTTGAGATAAATGGCAACACTATTTTTCAAAGTGGCCAAATAAGCCATTGTCAAGAGTGTATACTATAGCAAAAACTTGAGCTGTGAGGCTGATGATCAATCTAGAGTAAGCGTAAACAAACCTAAAGTGGCTCTTAGGTCCTGTCGAGACCAGCATTTTTCATGCTCTAATTCAAATTCTCAAATGCACTCGAGTGGGTGAAATCTCCAAATTGGTGTTTGGTAGAGAAGGGCATAAAAGAAAAAGCAGAAGATGGAATGTTCTCATTAACTTAAATACTTAGTAAGTTTATTTTTAAATGTAAATTGTTTGGATTAAGTCTCTATGAATTATTTTCTGGTCCTAGAGTGCTGATTCTGTCTTTCCACCCAACCCTTTTTCATATCATCTAAATGTAAGAAGTTATCCTGTTCTTAAAGTGGCTCCGATAAACATAACGCCTACACAAGCAGGTCACCACATAGCTTGTGAAGCCTTGTTTCTCTTCTCCCTACTGTCTGAATTTCAATGACACCAAAATCAACAATTAACCTAGAACTTCCTTATAGGATAGCAGTTCATAAAAAGAGGAATCATACTCTTTCAGGGAATAAAAGAACTTATTTTTTTCTGTATTGCTACCTCTGCTTCCCACTCATTACCATTTGTCTCATGATCATAAATAAAATAAGCAAATGTATAGAACAGGGGTCCTCAAACTTTTTAAACAGGGGGCCAGTTCACTGTCCCTCAGACCGTTGGAGGGCCAGACTATAGTTTAAAAAAAACTATGAACAAATTCCTATGCACACTGCACATATCTTATTTTGAAGTAAAAAAACAAAACGGCAAAAACACCCGCATGTGGCCCGCGGGCCGTAGTTTGAGGACGCCTGGTCTAGAACCAACACTGGTAGAACAGTGTTTTCTTATTTTATTAGAACGAATGGCTCTGAAGAACAGGAACACAGTTATGTTGTGTGGTAGTCAGAATTTTTTTTTTGAAACTTCTATATATATATATAAAACCCTAATATGCAAATAGACCGAATGGCAGAACCGAACAACCAAACAACCGAACAACTGGTTGCTATGACATGCACTGACCACTAGGGGGCGTGTGCAGAACATGGTGGGCGTCGGCCGTGGTGGGATGGTGGAAAAGGTGAGCAGGGGCGCCAGACCAAGGCTAGGCGCCAGTCGCCTATCATCAGGGCTAGCCTCTGAAGATTACTGAAAATTCTTTACTCCCACGCGCCACAGTCCCACCTGGCACTCACACCTGCTGCTGGCGCTGGCCCCACTTGCATCTGCAGCTGACGCTGGAGCCACTGCTCACACCTGCTGCCAGCACCCGGCGCCGGTCCCGATCGCTCAGCGCCATCAGCGGGTACGAGTGGCAGCTGCAAGCCCCAATCGCCCTTGAGGGCTTCTCCACCTCCCCCTGCTCCTAAGGGGTGATCGGGGCAGCAGCCACCACTCGTACCCGCTGACAGTGCTGGCCCTGCTCCCACCTGCTGCTGGCGCTGGCCCCAGTCGCTCCACACCGTCAGCGTGTGGGAGCGGCGGAGGCGGGAGCGGGGCTTCCGGTAGAGAGGGGACCAGGGGCCGTGGCGGGAGGGGCTGGGTGGGGCATGGAGGATGGGCCGAGACCCACCCCTGTGCCCCTGCAGACTCGTGGCCCACAGTTCCTTTCAAGGTGCACGAATTCATCCATTGGGCCCCTAGTTTTTATATAAGAAAAAACTGCTCTGTTGGGTGGGTTTAGTTTGTTAGTACAAAAAAAATTTCCAAATGATTTGTTGGAATGAAAAACATGACTTTCTTCTTGAAGCATTTTATGTCCAGGTGTGTCGGTTGTTAGACTCTTTCTCTTTGCTGTGTTATCACCCTCCAGGTCAGCCAAGGCACACACCATGACTATAGCTACATTGAGCAGAGCTTTTTTGCATTGGTCCTAACATCATACATAGACAAATGTGGAAGTTAAACACAGTTTTAATTAATTTGTATGGCTGCAAAGCAATACATATTATGAATGCATGATAATTACATAATTTTTACATTTTAATGGATATATAGGTTTTTTCCTAAACCCTACTGGACATAAATATTTTTGTCCATTCTGCTTTTTTTATTTTTGTAGAATAGATTTCTAAGAGTGTGTTTCCTGTGTTAAAAAGTATTGTGTGTATGTGAAACAATTTGAAATTTAAAGAAAAGTTGCCAAGTACAGAACAAAGAACTTAATTGCTGAAATGATGGCCCTAGATCCCCAAGTACTTTAGCCTGTATTTCCTACAAACAAGGCCATTCTCCAACATAACTAAAATACAACTATAAGTATCAAGAAATTAACATTAATTCATACAACTAATCCTGATTCAAGTTTTCCCAGATGTCACAATAATGTCCTTTATAGCAAAAAAATTCATTTCAGAATCATGTTCCAAAGTTAGTTATGTTTCTTTACTTTTTAGTTTTGAACAATTACTAAGTTATTTCTTGTCATTTGTGAAGATTTCAGGTCTATCAGTCAGCCAACATTTCTTCACAAGCTCAGCAGTATTGGATGTTGTATTTAAAAACATTCAATATTTTAAAAAGTGTTTATAACCTTTTTCTAAATTACAAATGAATATAAAATGGTGTCTGTTATTTTGTTTGCATTTTATTGACTACTAAAGAGGTTGAGCATATTTTCTTGAGCTTTTTTAGTGATTTTTCTATCAGATTGCTATTATTTTTATATTTTGTAGGTACTTAAAAATTATATGTTTTGCAAAATTTATTTTTCTACAATTTTCTCTGAACTTAGTAAATATTTCAGTAGTCAAATCTATCAGTCTTTCCTTTTGGATTTAGTATCTTGCTAAAAGGCTTATTCATACAAAAATTTAGGAATATTCTCCTAAATTTATTTTAGCATTTTTATTATTATTTATACTTAGATTTTAATCTATGTAGGAATTATTTTGATATGGTATGAAAAAAGTATATGTTTTTGTTTATTTTAAATGAATAGCTAATTATGCCAGTATTATTTGTTTTAAAAAATTACATTTTCCCTCTAAATTAAGATGGTTGTTCTGTCATATACTATTTTTTTCCCCATTTCTAATACATCTATTTCTGGAATCCGGTTCTATTTTATTGCTCTATTTGCCAATACTGTGTTTACATTTTATTATGGTAACTTTATTATAGGTTTCAAATATCTTGTATGGTGTCATCCTTTATGATTATTTTTTCCTGCAAATGTTTTTGATAATTTTTAACCATCCAGTTTTCTATATTAATTTTAAAATAGTAATAGCAGTAAAAGAAACTATACCAAAATTTGGTTTCTAATTAGAATTATATTAAATCTATAGATTATTCTTAGAAAGATTACATTTTAAACATTTTGTCTACTTCATTTTTACTCTTGGTTTTGAGCACTATTTTATCTGATGTTAATAGGCTTACCTATTTTTTTGTTACATCTTTGCACAGTAATTTATTTTCTAGTTTTCTTTTAACTTCATTGAAATGTACTTCTTTAACATATTCAGTAGCTGGATTTTGTTTTATAAGCCAGCCTATCATAAGGGAATTGCCGTTAGTCATGTTAAACATTATTTTTGGTTTTAATTAAAACCATCCTAATAATTTCAAATTTTACATCCAGATGGCAGAAAAATCGAATTATCATTATTATAATTATGTAAGATTAAATTTTATTTTCTTCCTGTTAAGGCTGAAATTAGAAATTGTGATACCCTCAAAAAGTTCAACAAGAGTGCCATGAGGAGACAGCTGACCTCCTGTCTGATTTCGTCTGCTAGTGCAATATTTGTCTGCTTCTTGGCATCTTAGATTTAAAACTTTCAATTCGTATCTTTCAAAATAGTAAATATCAAGGGTGTAGTTGTTTTTTCTTTGTATGTTTGGTTTCTGTATTTTTTTTAGTGTTAGCTTCTGAGAAGCCCCTCTTCATCCATTGTTGGCTCTTCTTTCTCATTGCATTTTGTACTGCAGTGCCCATTCCAAATTCAAACTAAAATTAATATTCAGAGCTCATTAAAGAGTAATAAAGATTGAGTTATTTCTGCTAAAGGGTATTGAGTAGACTTGATAATGGCATAATGACAAATACTATTGTGAGATTAATGCTTTGATTATTAGGTTTAATTGATGACAGATCTCATTCAAGAAAAGAAAATGTTCATTCCAGACTGCTCAGGCAGATTCAATACATATTTAAGCATATAAATGGTGTCATTTTTTATGATTGTCTATACTGTTGCTTCTGGCTTTAATACAGAATACTCCTACAAAGAAACAGAAGTGCTCATGAAATAAGTGAGGTTTATAAGCCTCCTTCAGAGAAAGGTTTTTAAAAACAATGATTACTTGAAGTAGTAATTTAAAAATTTGCATGTAAATGGAAGTTACTATCTCAATGACACTAAGTATTATGCACTATGGAATAAAGATGGGTGACTATGAAAGACTTAAGATTCCAACTGGCACATATCTTGTATGAGAAAATTATGGGAAAGGATTGGGAATTATTTTTTTGTACGTATTTCCTAAAGCAGCTCTTTCTTAAATGCTTAATATAACCAGAAAAATTCTTTCAATTATTTCAGATGTATCATTACATTTCAGTTTTGTATCCTGGAAAAGATCAAGACTCCACAGAGCTTTCCCAGCAAGACTGTCAGGACATCTGCCAGACCATCGGCCCTTTGGAGGCACTGGTCCCTGGCAGATAGGCCTAATTTGTACAGATTGTCGGGGTTTAGCTCTGGATTGCACTGATCTATAGGCTTTCTTTATTTCTAAAACTAGAGGGCTGGTGCACAAAAATTCATGCACTCAGGAGGAGTTCCTTAGCCTTGCCTGTGCGCCCTCTCACAGTCTGGGACCCCTCAGGGGATGTCCTACTGATGGCTTAGGCCTGCTCTGGGGAGTGGGCCTAAGCCATCAGTCGGACATCCTTAGTGCTGCCCTGGAGGCGAGAGAGGCTCCCTCCACCACCGCTGTGCTGGCCAACCTTGAGCTGGCTTCTGGCTGAGTGATGCTCACCCTGTGGAAGTGCACTGACCACCAGGGGGCAGCTCCTGCATTGAGCGTCTGCCCCCTGGTGGTCAGTGAGCGTCATAGCAACCAGTCATTCCGCTGTTAGAGAGTCAATTTGCATATTACCCTTTTATTATGTAGGACTAGAGGCCCGGTGCACGAAATTCGTGCACGGGGGGCAGCGGGGAGTGTGTCCCTCAGCCTGGCCTGCACCCTCTCCAATCTGGGACCCCTCATGGGATAACCAGCAGTTGAACATCCCTCTCACAATTCAGAACTGCTGGCTCCTAACCGCTCACCTGCCTGCCTGATTGCCCCTAACTGCTTTTGCCTACCAGCCTGATTGTCCCTAACTGCTCCCCTGCTGGCTTGATTGCCCCTAACTACCTCTGCCTCGGCCCACACCTGGTACCCAGGATTCCCTCCTCCAGCTGACCACAGGCACCCAGGATCCGGGCTTCTCTCCCTCTGGTCAGCCATAGGTGCCCAGGCTGGCTGCAGCCTTAGGGGATGGTGGACAGGGGGCTTCGCCTGTGCTGAAGCTGCAAGTGCTGGCGCCCAGGACTGCAGGGTGGGCAGCTTCTTTGTCTCCCAGGCCACAGCCAGCCACAGGTGCTGGTGCCCGGGACTGCAGGGTGGGCGGATTCTCCATCTACCATGCTGTAGCCAGCTGCAGGTGCTGGCACCTGGACCACAGGGTGAGCGGCTTCTCTGTCTCCCAGGCCACAGCCAGCCACAGGTACTGGTGCCCAGGACCGCAGGGTGGGTGGCTTCTCTGTCTCCCAGGCCGCAGCCAGCCACAGGTACTGGTGCCCAGGACCACAGGGTGGGCGGCTTCTCCATCTCCCGGGCTGCAGCCAGCCTCAAGTACTGGTGCCCGGTTTCTCCATCTCTCCCAGGACGTGGGGCAGGTGGACATGGGGTGGGCAGCTTCTCCAGCTGGCTGTAGCCTGGGATCATAGGGCAAGTGGCTTCTTCATCTCCCAGATCGCATCCACCCTCAGGTACTGGCACCCGGTTTCTTGTCTCCCCCAGGACGTGGGGAGGGCGGCTTCTCCAGCTGGCTGCGGCTTGGGATCACGGGGCAGGCGGCTTCTTCATCTCCCAGGTCGCAGCCAGCCTCAGGCGCTGAGGCCGGGTTTCTCAGTCTCCCCCAGGAGGTGGGGCAGGCGGACCTGAGGTTTCTGCTGCTGGCTGCAGCCTGGATCACAGAGCAGGCGGCTTCTTCATCTCCCGGGCTGCAGCCAGCCTCAGGCACTGGCACCTGGTTTCTTGTCTCCCCCAGGACGTGGGGTGAACCGCTTCTCCAGCTGGCTGAGGCCTGAGATCACGGGGCAGGCAGCTTCTTGGTCTCCGTGGCTGCAGCCAGCCTCAGGTGCTGGGGCCCGGTTTCTCCGTCTCCCCAGGACATGGGGCGGGTGGACCTGAGGCTTCTGAGGCTGGCTGCAGCCTGGGATCATGGGACGGGCAGCTTCTTCGTCTCCCGGCCGCACCCAGCCTCAGGCGCAGGGCCCGGTTTCTCCGTCTTCCCAGGACATGGGGCAGGTGGATGTGAGGCAGGCGGACCTAAGGCTTCTGAGGCTGATGAGGCCTGGGATCATGGGGCAGGTGGCTTCTTGGTCTCCCTGGCTGCAGCCAGCCTCAGGCGCTGCAGCCCAGTTTCTCCATCTCCCCAGGACGTTGGGCAGGCGGACCTGAGGCTTCTGAGGCTGGCTGCAGCCTGGGATCATGGGGCAGGCGGCTTCTTGGTCTCTGTGGCTGCAGCCAGCCTCAGGCGCTGGCGCCTGACTTCTCCAACTCCCAGAGATCTGGAGAGGCTGGGGGGCGGGGCTGCCGCCATGTTTTCAGTTTAATTGCATACTCACTCAGATTGAATGGTGGGCGTGGCTGGGGGGGCGTGGTTGGTGGGCGTGGCTTGTGAGTGTAGCGGAGTGATGATTTGCATACTACTCTATTATTAGATAGATAAGTACTTAAGTCGATTGAATTTCCTTGCACTACTTTAGCTGCATCCCATAAGCTTTGATATTTAATTCAATTAAAAACATTTTTGCATATCCAGTGTGGTGATTTCTCTTTTAACTTTTTAACAATCTTTAAAAAGTTTATTACTTCAATTCCAATAGCTATGGTTTTTCTATGTATCTATATATGTAATAGTTTGTTTCTAGCTTAATCAGTAAGTACCTTGAAGGAAAAGCAGTGTCCAGAAATTTGGGCTAAACATAACGATACTTCCCTCTCTTCAGGGTCTGTTGGGCCCTTATCCTGCTGCCTTAGCCCCTGTGATGCATTTGAACAGTTTTTGGTTGTTGTTTTTTTAGTGTGCTTTTCATCTGCCTTTTCTAGGTGCTCTTGATAGAAGGTGTTGTTCTGACACAGACTATTCCATTACAACTCAGAAATGGGAAGGCTTAGTGGATGCATTTCTAAAAACCTCTGTCATTGTTAAATTTAACACAAATACATTAAAAAAACACCTAATTGCCTAAACACATATGTAGTTTAATCCTTTACTGTAATTTGACCACCCTTTAACCATCTCCCTTCCCCATGCAGGATAGATTTTTGTGGCCTTTATAGATGCCTTCCATATGTTCCCTTCCAAACACAGTCCCCTTCCTCCACTATGCTCACTTTATGGTGAACGCTTCTTGGTTTTTAAATAATTTTTATCATCAAGTGTACATCCATAAATATCATAATTTGGTTTACCACCTCTATCATTTTATTTATTCTCTTGTAATTTATTTGCTGAGTAAACAGGAGGATTTGTCTGATAGTGTTTCTCATCATCTGGACTTCGTTGATTATGTTCACACAGTGTAGTTTAAAATGTTTATTTTTTCTGTAAATTGAGTTGAATTTAGAGGCTTATTTTTTGACAATGCTATTGAATAATCTGGTTTAGCTGTCTTTTTGGTAATGTTAGCAGCCACTGAAGCTCCTTACTTAAATCATTAATTTATTAAGACTTGCAAAATGGTGATATCCAATGTGACCAATTCTTTGGGATTTATATGTTGGAATGTTATATGAAGAGATATGCGACTTTAATTATTATTTTGTCTCTTAGAGATATACTTGGCATAGGAAAGATAATACATGCTTGGTTTTGTACTTTTATTTCCACCCAATTGTCTGTGTCCATGGGTTATGCACATATGCATACAAGTTCTTTGGTTGATCTCTTCCCACCCACCTAAATCATTTTAAATGGCTTCTTTGCCATCTGACATAGGAAAAGTTGTTAGAGACTCATCATGCACATATTCTACCTCAATCCTCAAAGCAGCCACATACGAGCACAGAAATATGTGTGAATCTAGCCGAGACCAGAAGCACTGCTCAGCTGACCCATGGACTTGGGAGCAATAATAAATAATTTTAAGTTATTGAGAGTAGGATAGTTTGTTTGCAACAATAGCTACTGACATAGAATATAGACAAAAATAGAGGCAAACAAGAACTAAAAAGTAGTCACCTGAAAAATGAATGTAGAAACATCAAATTTTATGTAGCATGAAGTTTAAGACAAGAGAATAGTGACAACAAAAAGGTAGAGATCATTTAATATCTAATAGCACACATTTGTCTCAGCTAAAATGCAAGTTTTCAAATGGAAAGGCTACAGTTTATAAGCTTTATCAATCGTAATAACGGAACTATTGATACACAGAGAAAATTCTGTAATATTTCAAAGGGGGAAAAAGAAGGCGAACTGCCCAGGAATAAGTAAATAAGTATGAGAGTGGCAGCAGACATCTCATCAGCAGCATAGCTGTTAGAATATAATGAAGCAAACTTTAAATTGTGTGTGTGTGTGTGTGTGTGTGTGTGTGTGTGTGTGTGAGAGAGAGAGAGAGAGAGAGAGAGAGAGAGAGAGAGAGAGAGAGAGAGAGAGATTAAGAATGTTAAAGTGGTAGGTCTCCAGTCCCTTGCTGAGGCACACAGAGAAAAGTTGTAGACGCTAGGATGACTATATTTTTGGCCTCTTCTTGGTCTCGCAGGAGCCAGGAAGAACCAGTACACACTCATGAGAAAGCTGGTGGTCCTCTCCCAGAATCCAGAGTTCTCTGAAGTCCAGGCTCCAGAATTTGACAATAATCTGAAACTTTCTGTGGGATTCTTGTGCTCATGTCAGAAAAATACTCATCCTAGTTCTCTCTCCTGAGACCCTGATGAAGCCTTGGCCTCAGGGGCACTCAGATGGCTATATATCCAAGGAGCTGTGTAGCTCAGAAAAGGCAGGCATAAGAAGTTAATATTGGAAGGGAAGAGGAGCATTATAGGGAACCATATTCCAGAATCATTCACAGAAACCTGTGATGAAGGGAAATGTCTACATAAGGATATTTGGTTTATTTTTTTTAATTTATTTATTTTTGTTACTCAATTCATGAAGTTGTAGTAATTGTACACCTACTTTCTAGAGAGAGACATTGCAGGTAGTCTGCCTGACTCTATTTATATTCTGATCCCTCTTTCTAATAACGAAGGACTCAACAGAGTAAGACACACAGATAGCCCACCCTGATCAGTGATGAAGCGATACCTGTTCTTTAGGCTCGGACTCAGATGTGTTCTGGCCCTGTGTCCTCTCTGCCCAACCCAACAACAACAAATGTTTTTGCCTCCTTGAAACATTCCCCAGTGCTGGTTCCCATTTATTTCTGGCTTTCCTTCTATTCTGAGACCTGGTGCTTCTTATTTCCTTTCCTGATTGCTGTAGTCTATCCGAACGCTACATGCCGGAGCCTCTCAGAGATGGGGCCTCCGACTCTGCTCTTCTTTCACTTAGATTCACAGGTGACCTCGACCTTCACATGCCAAAATTTTTATTTTAATTGTTTCCTCAGAAAACTCTTTCTTTGGTATCTTATCCATACCAGCAAAGAAACCATTCAGTTAATTACTCAAGCCAAAAGCCTAGCATTATTCCCCTTCCTCCATATCCTCAATATAATCAAATGTTTGTTTATATTATATTCCTTCATTATATTCAAATGTTTGTTTGTTTTTAATTTCTGTATCCATTTCCTCTGATCTACTGCTACCCCTTGAGTTAAGCCTATCATAAGATTTTGCCAGGATAATTGCAGCATTATTAGAACTGGTCTCCTTGTATTCCGTTCTTCATACATCCACACAAGTTATCTTAACATACATTAGATCACTTTATACCCCCCTGTTCTAGCATTTCAATGGCTTCCCACACATTCACTCAATAAAACTTAAAAACTTTTCTGTGAAGAACCGGATAATTAATATTTTAGTATTTGCAAGTCACATATAATGTCTTTCATATTGTTTGTTCTTTCTTTCATTTTTTTCTTTTTTTTTATAATCCTTCAAAAAATGTAAATTCAGTCTTTGCTTACCAGGTCTGTGAAAACAGGATGCTGCCTGGATCTGGCCATGGGCAATAGTATGATAAAACCTGAAATAGAGTCAAGTGCATAGTAAGTGCTCAATAAATGTTAGTTATTATAAATTGCATAATATAATATTTTATTTATTGTCTGTTAACTTTTTAAAATACCTCACATTAAAATTTAAACTTCCTGAGGGAAAGGATAGTGTCTGTGTTCACCACTGTCATATACACATACAGGTACTCAAACATATTTTCAATATTAATATCAAATCAGTGAAAACAAGAAATATGTTATCGATATTAGAATGATTAATTAGTTCTTTGGGAGGAAAACAGAAAAAAATTGAGCCCATGCCTTATTAAAAAATAAAATTCAGCTAAATCAGTGGGTTAAAATTAAAAATAAAATTATAAAAGTACAAGAAGAGAACTAGGAGATTAAGAAAAATTCTAGTAATAACGAATGTGTTAAAAATATATAATACTCAACATTCATTAAGGGAAATATAAAACGTCTACGTGATAAATGCAATAGCTAATTCAAGTACCAAATGATAAGCCAGGGAATAAATTGTATTATCAAATGTCTGAAAATATAGTCAGAGTACCTGTTGGTGAGTGTATGGTGAGACCGGTTCACTCATGAACACATAGTGGGATTTTAAATTGTAAAATTCCATTACTTAGCCATTACTAATAGCTGCCAAATTAAACATAGTCTTTGAAACAGAAATTCTATATAAGATTATACTCTAGTAATTTATACTTATAAAAGGTCAGATATGTGCAAGAATATTCACTGTAATATTGTTATTAAAGCAAAAAACAGAAACAACTCAACTGCCCATCTGTATGTTGATATATGGAAGTATGCTGAATGTTTTACAACTAGTATAAAGAATGGAGTGGAGACCTAGCCAGTTTGGCTTGGTGGATAGTGCGTCAGCCTGTGGACTGAAGGGTCCCAGGTTCGATTCCAGTCAAGGGCATGTACCATGGTTGTGGGCACACCCCAGTGGGGGGTGTGCAGGAGGCAGCTGATCGATGTTTCTCTCTCATCAATGTTTCTAACTCTCCATCTCTCTCCCTTCCTCTGCAAAAAATCAATAAAATATATTAAAAAAAAAGAATGGAGTGGATCTAGATATATTATATAGAATAATATGGAGATACATTTAAAAAAGCAGTGGACAGCATTGCATACAGATTGTTCCCAGTTTGTAAAGGTTATAGAGGATTGTATGAGTTTTGAAATGGTTATTGGCTCTGGGGAAGGAGAAATGGGGAAAACATTGGTGTGAGAGGGCTACTAAATTTAACATTTGAGTTATTTAATTTTTTTTACCATGTTCATGTATTATTTTTCAAATAAAAACACAAAAAAAACTTAAAGTGGTATTTTTCCTAAAGAATATATATATATATATATATATATATATATATATATATATATATGAAAAACCTATTAAGCATTTTTAAAATTCTGGCATAACAAGCTCTTATAAAAACTTTCTTGATCATTGAATAACATGAAATTTTCAGCATAATTCTTCCCATTTTGCCACTTGCTAATGTGCTATTTCCTAAGGATTTCTAGCAGATAATTTCTCTCCAGAAGGTTTTTTCCCTTTCTCTATATTTGCCTTTAAATGTCTATCTCTATAATTTGATTTTCATCTCTATTAAAGGTATATTACCGTTTAAAAGTTTAATGAGGATAGAAGATATGGTAAGTGAAACTAACTCATGTAGAAACAACTTGGATTTGAGTTTCTCTTATTTTACCATTTTAGTTACTCAATGATCTCTTCATTGCTCTCAAATTGCCTGAAATTAGGCAAATGCTGTACAGAATCTTAGTTCCATGTAATAAATTCAATTTAGGTTTTTCCTTTCACTTTAGTCAACTGAAAATTGAAAGGAGCTTTTAAAAAAGTGAAATATGAACCAAGAAACTTCTTTAGTTCTTCTTTACCCTATATAGTTCGTAGTCAAGTCTAATTTTCATTAACTGTTGCAAACCAAAACTGACTTTTTCTATTATACATTACATTTATGGAATCTTTACAAAATCTTTTCTCTGTTCAAGATGATAAATATTTGTTGGGTGTATAATTTATGCAATGAATTATCAAATATTATGAAGGTAACATACAAGATGAATAGAACATTTCTCTCCCTAATAAGTTTTAAGTATTTGAGATTAAAAGTTAAAGTAAGCAATTAAAAATTATTGGTGTACTCTTCTGGTACACATCATGCATCTCCATGGCTTTAACAATTTTATAGACAAAAAATGAAGCTAGAGAGATTAAATAACTTGATCCAAATCATAAGCTTCTAAGGGCATGAATTTGAGTTCAAACTTATTTGATTTGTCTCCAGACAAATTCAAAGTTTCCAAAGCCCACATGCTAACCATTTATTTTATGCTTATCTCCAAAACAATAATTGCTAGACTGTATTGAGCATAGACTAAGCAATGAACATGATTTTAAACATTTTAATGTATTAATTTATTTAATCCTAACAATGATCCTGTGAGGTTAACGATTGTGGCCAATTTACAGATGACAAAAACAAGGTAGTCAGGAGAACCTGGTGACTTGGATACATCAGGGTTGGAATTTCTAAAATGGCTTTCTTAGGGAAATGGCATATAAAAATTGTGGGGTAGGATTTGGCAGATGTACAAGGAAAAGAGCAAAAGGTTTATGGAGGAAAGATACAATAGAATTACCCAGGAAGTAAAAATTCAAAGAGGTAAGCAAGATTGAACATACAA
Source organism: Cnephaeus nilssonii (assembly GCF_951640355.1). Lineage (NCBI taxonomy): Eukaryota > Metazoa > Chordata > Mammalia > Chiroptera > Vespertilionidae > Cnephaeus > Cnephaeus nilssonii. Next base: position 59,441,160 of record NC_137073.1, read on the forward strand.
AAACAGAGTGTATGGGAGATCAATGGCAATTCTGCAGGTTGGGGCCTACGTATAGGTGGAGAGTTGAATAGTAAATAAATTATGTGTTTCAGAAGAACTCTTTTTGGAAATGTATTGGCACAGATTCTAATAAATAGCATGCATCAGTATGGCTTTAATTGCCACGAAAATGTTTATTCTTTATATCTTTTTTTCCTTCTCTTTTCCTGAGCACCAGTCTGCTTTTACATTTGCCTTCTGGATACTTCCATATGAACTACTGCAAGTAATTTACTCATGGCAGTGTTAAAACCAATACCATTATCTTTGTCCAAATTTGTTTTGTTTTCCACCCTAATTAAAGCAGTCATCAACACCCAGTTAGTGAAACTAGAAAATTCAAAGTTTTTAAAAAATTCCACCCTGATCCTATTTCTCAATGCCTATTTACCAATTTTTTTTTTACTAATTACTATATCTGTTTTGAACCCATCTGTATAAGCCCCTATCTTTTTTTACTACATGTATCAGAGAACAGTCTTCTTCCATTGCTCCAGTTTTTACTCATTCTTCAAGTGCCCGTGCACATGTCAATTTTCCTCTGACAATGTCACTAATCTTCCCAAGTGTAGTCAGCCGCTTATTTTTCTGTGTTGTTATAATTCACATGTTGTGAGTGTCTTCTGTTTCTCTCGGCTCCAATAAACAGTGTACTTCTCAGAAAGAAACATTGCATTATTCATTTTCCCTATAGTGTGACCATGACATTTGGCATATGATAAGGGCTCAGTGATGCTGAGTGAATAAATGAATGATGGAGTGGAAGAGAAATACATTAGTTAGTTGGATGTACAGTTTTAGAGCTCAGGAAAGAAGGCCCACATCTAATCCATGAGCCAATCTTGTTGGCTCTACCTTAAAAATACATCCAGAATACAACCATTTCTCAAGATCTATATTGCTTAGTCACAATCATCTCTTTTTTAAAAATTTATTGATTGACTAGAGGCCCGGTGCATGGACTCCTGCACCGGCAGGGTCCCTCTGCCTGGCCTGTGGGGATCAGGCCGAAACCAGCTCTCCAACATCCCCTGAGGGGTCACAGATTGCGAGAGGGTGGTTTTCAGGTGACGCACCCCAGAATCGGGCTCCCTCCTCTCTGGGTCCAGGTGCATTACCTGAGAACCGCAGCTGCCAAGTCACCACAGCTCAGCAGCTCCTGCGTTGAGCATTTGCCCCCTGGTGGTCAGTGCATGTCATAGCTACCAGTAGGAACATTTGCCCCCTGGTGGTCATTGCACATCATAGCTACTGGCCAGTTTGCCGGTCAGCCAGTTGGCCTGTCACTTAGGCTTTTATATACTTGGTGTGCCGGTTAATAATGTGGATTTTTTTCAATAGGTGGAGTTACACATATGTTGACATATATGCAATTTGATATGTATGCTATTTTGTTGTATTGACAACAAGCTTCAAAACTTCATATGTCAAATTTGCTGAAGGTGTTAACATCATAGATATTTTTACACTTAAAAATGTCGAATTTCATGCCAAAAAAAAAGAGCATTTGCAGGAAGTTATAATTCATTACTTTAATTTGGAGAAAAGTGCTGCTGAATACTTCGGGAAGCTTATTGTGAACATGCTCCATCTCAAGATACCTGTAAACGCTGGTTTAAACGCTTTAACAGTGATGATTTCTATGTGAAAGACACAGAACGTCCAGGTTAACCGAAAAAGTTTAAAGACCAACAATTACAAGCATTATTGGATGAAGATGCATGTCAAACTCAAAAACAACTTGCAGAAAGATTAAATGTTGCTCAGCAAACAATTTCTGATCATTTACAAGCAATGGGAAAAATTTTAAAGGAAGGAAAATGGGTGCCACATCAACTGAATGAAAGACAAATGGAAAACCGAAAAGTCATCAGTAAAATGCTGCTTCAACGGCATGAAAGAACGTCTTTTTTGCATCAAATTATGACTGGCAATGAAAAGTAGATTTATTTTGAGAATCCAAAATGCATAAAATCATGGGTTGATCCAAGTCAACCATCAACATCAACTGCAAGGCCAAATCGCTTTGGAATGAAGACAATGCTCTGCGTTTGGTGGGATCAGGAAGGTGTGGTGTATTATGAGCTTCTAAAACCAGGTGAAACCATTAATACTTATCACTACCAACAACAAATAATTAATTTGAACCACGCTTTGATCGTGAAATGACCAGAAGGTTCCAGAAGACACGGCAAAGTAATTTTGCTTCATGATAATGCACCATCACACACTTAAACCAGTTAAAGACATGTTAAAAGATCTTGCCTGGGAAGTATTAACCCACCCGCTGTATTCAGCAGACCCTGTTCCTTCAGATGACCACTTGTTCTGATCGATGGCACATGCACTTTCTGAGCAGCACTTCAAAACATATGAAGAAGTGGAAAATTGGGTCTCTGAATGGTTTGCCTCAAAACAAGAAAAGTTCTATTGGTACGGTATCCACAAATTACCTAAAAGATGGGGAAATGTGTAGCTAGCGATCGACATTACTTTGAATAAAGCACTTTTGCTGTTTCTCTAGAAATTATCATGTTTTCTTTGATTACAAAATCTGCTATTATTAACCAGTACAACTAGTATATATAGGTTGATTTTTAGAGAGTGAGAGAGGAAAGGAAAGATAGAGAAAAACAAATAAACATTGATTTGTTGTTCCACTTATTTATGCATTCACTGGTTGCTTGTATGTGACCTGACTGGAGATCAAATCCACAATCTTGGGGTCTCAGGACAACACTCTAACCAACTGAGCTCCACGGCCAGGGCTACTATCATTTCTTAACAGGTTCATGTAGTAGCCTCCCAACTCCCTGCACTGATTCATCACTTTTCCCCTGCAGTCTATTCGCATTGCAGCAGCTGGGGTGATACTCATGACTTAAATCAGATCATGTCACTTTTCAACACAAACCTTCTAACGGCTTTCATCTCACAGGGATTAAAAATTATAGTCCTTACAATGGTGCACAAGGATTGACTTAATCTGGTGCACTATTACCTCATCTCTAACCTGTCTGAATGCTCCTTGATGGCTTTCAAAGGCTGTTTTCCTCTGACTGGACGTGCTATTCCAGTTATCCTCATGGTTGGTCCCTCTCACTAACTTTCCATCTTGGCTTAAATATTTTCCCTTCTTTTTCTCTCCATCATAGACAATACCTTATCTATATTACATCTTTGTATCTATCATCTATATCTATATGTGATAAAATGTAATCTAAGCTAATAAAAGAGTAATATGCAAATTGACCGTCACTCCAACACAAGATGGCTGCCCCGTGTGGACACAAGATAGCCGCCACAAGATGGCCAGCAGGGGAGGGCAGTTGGGAGGGACCAGGCCTGCAAGGGAGGGGCAGTTGGGGGGGACCAGGCCTGCAGGGGAGGGCAGTTATGGGTGACCAGGCCTGCAGGGGAAGGCAGTTAGGGGCAATCAGGCCGGCAGGGGAGCAGTTAGGCATCAATCAGGCTGGCAGGGGAGTGGTTAGGGGGTGATCAGGCTGGCTGGCAGAAGCGGTTAGGGGCAAGCAGGAAGGCAGGCATGAGCAGTTGGGAGCCAGCAGTCCTGGACTGGAGATGGTGCAGCTGGGCTGAGGGGGGACACCCCCCCCCCGTGCACAAATTTTGTGCACCGGGCCTCTAGTTGTACTATAATGCTAAATGATTGTTAATAAAATGTTAAATGGTTATTTATAACACAGATTTTTATCATCTATACTCACCTAGATTGTACAGTGAGAAGAGACTTTTATTGTTTTGTTTAGGCTTAAGATATTGCCTGATACATAGTAAGTACTCATAAAATATTTGTTACAAGAATGAGAATGAATTGTTAAAAAATTCTGAGGCAATTTAGAAATTATATATATATATATGTATATACATACATATATATATATATATACATATATATATATATATATATATATATATATATATATATATATATACACACACACACACACATACATATATATATATATATTTGACAGTGACCATGGACAAGACTGATTAGATAAAGGAAAGTTAATTTGTCTGATTATTTATTTTATAGATGACTACGGGGCCAAGCTAGTGGATATTCGGACTATTTGTCAGTCTATAAGGGAAGAAATTGGATGAGCCTTGATAATAAGGAAGGAACAGCATTTTTCAGAATTAGGGACGAGACAGGGTTGCCAGCAGTGTGGTTGTGCTGGGGTTTGGGAGAGGGTGCATGTATAATGTACCACTGGCAGGCGCAACCCGAGGCTGGAACATGTGACCACACATCTGTGCTGCATGAGGGAGTGACATTAGTGGAAGGGGTATTGGAAACCAGCTTCCTTTGAGTAAATCTCATCACTTAGCCAGGTAGGAAATGTGATCCTGAGGACATGGAGAAAACAAGTCTCTCCTCAAGTTCCAGGGAAGGATGGTTCTATACAACAGGAGGAGGTCGGGACCACAGCTGCTCTGGCTTAGCCACACTGAACACCATGAGTGTCCCTTTGAAATCCTTCTTAGATGTGCCTGTGTTTGTGTTTAGGGATAATGTAAATGGTTTCACAGATTGTTCACTGCATTAGGACATGTGGTAAGTGGGAACTGAAATCCAACTTGTCTTCTTTTGCCCAGAAGGGACATATTTTTCTAGTTTCATTAGGGTCTTGGTGGGCTAGTAACCACTAGACATGTATATGCAGGTATTTCCTAGTATATGCATATGTGTACACATGTGTGTATTAGGGGAGGGAAATGAGTTTCTTTAAAGAAAATATGTGTGATCAACCATAGTTGAATAAAATACTGGAGAAGACAGATTTCTTCTCCCCTCCTTCCTGCACCCACCCCCTCCCCTCTGGGTAAATTACTATAGGCCGGTGATGGAGGTGCAGCCTTGGTCATGTCAGAGGACAGGTGAGTCTACTGTGAGTACCCGACGGAACAATGGCAATCACATTGGAAGTGCACAGGCTTCTATGTGCCTGTACAGACTTTGCGGATTGCTTTCCCTGAAAATAATAATAAACAGGACTGAAACTTTAGCTAGAGAACATTGTCGCAGAATTGAGAATCTCCAGGAGGAATTCAATGTAACTCTTGAGAAAGGCATGATGAGGCCTCTGAGCAATTTAAATGGAATATTAAATAGAAAATGACCTCATTCTGTACTCAAGTTGGTAAAACAAGACAGATTAGGAACAGAAATAAGTAAAGGTGATAAAAGACTGAACAAAAAGAAATTATTTAAGAAAGAGCAGGAATTAATGAATTACAAATAGAAACAAATAGAAACTCATCTAATTGGTATATACTAGTAAGTGCTGTTTTTGTTTTGTTTTTGTATTTTTGTGGTGGGAGAACAATCAAATAAATGAACACTAGGAGATTCATACAGGTGCACAAATTTGCCATTAGAAAGGGAAAATAAGAGGTTAAAAAGTAATAAAATGGAGAATTCTTTATTTGGAAAGCCAGCTGAAAGAGATAGCTTAAAATAAAATATTAATTATAAAATTAACTATAATAAGAGATAGGAAACCCAACTAAACCAATAACAAAGGAAGAAATTAAAAAGTTTAAATTATGTTGCAAGATTTTACAAATGGACAGCCACATTTCCTAAGACATTAGACATAATAAGTATAACACTAATGCCTAACTTTGACAGAGAGAGCATTCAAAATCAATCCTGCTAATAACTGTTCACATTTCTTAAGTACAGCCTTTTTGTAGAGCTTGTTCTTAGTGCTCTACATACATTAATTCATTTAATCTTCATAAACCATGAGTTCAGTACTATTATTATCCTCCATTTACTGATAGCGGAAAATGAAAAGCAGAGACTATGAAATGACATAGCTAGAATTAGAATCAAATGCTAATGTCCGGGCTAAAGCTTAATACAATATTTTCAAGTGTGGTTTGGTCTAGATGATTTAATAATAATGCATCTATAACAAAAGTTATTATGTAAGAGGCCAAAGCAGAAAAATCATTTAGTGTTTTGATTGAAGTCAAAAGTAGATTTAATAAAATTCAACATTTATTTTTTTATAGAAACAACTTAGAAAACAATTTATATGTTACCCCAAATTGATATGGACATACAGCTATTTAATATATACATTATATCTTCATCCCAAAAATGTGAGGAAGGTACTGCTACTGTGTTCATTTTACAAATGAGGAAACATCTATGTAAAATGGCTTGCTCAGTTATCCAGGCAGAGTTGAGATTCAGGTCTAGGCAGACTTGCTCCAGAGTCTGGATAGAGTGACTGTGCTATATTGCCCCTCTTACACAAACAACACTGCAATGAAGTTTCCTGGTACATGTGAGTTTATTGTTTTAAGGTAGACAAATATAAGCGGGACTGATGGTGATAGCATCACAGATCAAAGTTTCAAACATTTCAGTTTTAATATGTGCTTCCATGCTGCCCTTCATGGCGGCTGTATCAATTTAATATTTCCTTTGTGAGGTGGAGGAGGAAGAGAGAATGAATAAGAATATATGCTTACCATGTGCTTGGTATTGTGCTATAAACATTCTATCTTGAGATTTGCATAGTTAATAAATGGGGGAAAAAAAGATTTAAACCCAAGTTATGTGGCTCAAAATCTATATTAACCCTTTGCACTCGCTTGCTTTTTTCTCGATTGCTTTATTCTAATGCTAACCGTGTTGAGTCACACTCGACATCCGAGTGCAAAAGGTTAATTCAATTTTTTGTTGCATTTTGGGATACATATGATGGAAACAAAATTAAAGAGGCTAATAATCAAGAATTTAAAAGTTATTTTTAATTTTACTTAATAACACCCCAGAATAACAAATGTCAAGCCAAATGTTTGACCCTGATTACAGTAATTTCTTTGTAAAGGCTCAGATCAGAGGAATTGCTATTGATCAAATTGGTGTAAAGAGAAAACTAAGCCACTCAGTGAAAAAAATATGAAGAAACACACACAGTAATTTGTCACCTTTTGAACCAAAATTATGGGGCATTTTTCATGTTAAAGTTCACGTCCAGAAGAGAAAATACATCATATACTGAATATCTTACTCCAACTGAGAACAAAACTCAAGTAAACATTTGCATTAATAATATTACTGATTTTTCAATAAGTGATTTAAGGCAATGTTTGTTTTTAATTAAATATCATAGTAACAGAGTAAAGCATTTAGACATTGCTATATAATAAAACTGAGCACTCCATGAGACCAGCCTGTGGGTCACGTGGGATTACTTTTGTGGATTGTTAGTAGTCCTAAGATCACATTTTAAGACCTACTGATACAAGAGTAATTATTTTCACTGGGAGCTCCCAAAGTCAGGTGTGAAATGCTAGTCCCAGAGCATGTACTCTGAATGTTGCAAGCTAGACAAAGTGTTTACTCTGTGACATTGGTATTTTGATAGGTTGATTGACTTCAAATCTGTGATCGTTTTGTGAAACATATAGACACTATATAAAAATTAAAAAGTCTGACATTAAATCATATGGATGTTATAAGAAGTAAATTATTAGGGAAAATAAAATCATCAGCATTGGTAAAAGCTTTTCCATTTCTTGATTATTTGAAATATCAAAAGGGAGAGTGGATGAGATATAACAGACATAAATTATTCTGACAAGGCTCTTTATCCAAGAAGATTTTTAAAGCACTATAGATTTGATACATAAATAGATGAAATATAAACAGTTTGACTTATTGGGAGGTCAAAACAATTGATACTGAACCCTATAGTGTAATTATGACCAAAATCTTGTACGGACTAGAACGTCAATGTTCATTGCCTCTTACATTGCATCTCTTACCACATGATTAAAACCAGGCTGAATGGGTATCTCCAATATCTGTAGTGATAGTTCATATGGTGATGGTAATGAATGCACATAATATAGTGGTTTCACTCAGATAATATATGTGTTGGACAGGACAGGTAGGGTGTGGAGAAACAGGGTTAAAATAATCACCTAATACTCAAGGACATAAAAATTCTCCTCTGGACTTAGTGTTTTCTGGCTTAGTTCTTGCTATATATGGTTTGTTTCCCACCAAGTCAGAAACATAATCCATCATGAAAAAGTTTTAGACAATTACGCTGCAGAGGAAAGAAATACAGGATAAAGTTTGTATTCCCATAATGTACTGCTCCCATTTAATGTGGTTTTTGAGATGTCTATATGCCACAATAATTTCTAAACCACAAGGATATTTCTATTTTCATAGAATGGACAGCTAGACACACACATAATTTTTGTTTTCAATTTGGTCTATTTTGGGATTACTCACATGATATTCCTAAAAGGTATATTATAAATATTTTAATTAGCTAACTCTCCTTAAAAAATCACTCATTCATTTTGCAGTTTTTGTAGCAGCCCCTAGACTTGATCTAGCTCAGCTAAATAGCCATCCAAAATATATATTTGTCAAGAAATTTAACTCCTGAACACAAAAAAGAACAGTAGTAAAAACAAAATGAATAAGATTAAAGTCATAAACTATTACTGGAATGGTAAAAGTGCATTTCAACCTTTGCAATGCCCAACCAAAAGTATCACCTTGTTGCATAATTCTCTTGTAAATAAAGTGCTAGTAATCTTTTAAAAATAGATCATTGCTCTATTGTATTCAAAAATTTAAAAGTCTGAACAAGATACTTATTTTGGATGTTTTCATGTCTTCTTTTTGAAAAAAAAATATATCTGCTTTTCTTCTGGAGTTTATTTTTAAACAATGATAGAAGTTTGAACAGATTAATAACAGTTAAGATTATTGATCTGCCCTAACCGGTTTGGCTCAGTGGATAGAGCGTCGGCCTGTGGACTGAAGAGTCCCAGGTTTGATTCCGGTCAAGGGCATGTGCCTTGGTTGTGGGCACATCCCCGGTAGGAGGTGTGCAGGAGGCAGCTGATCGAAGTTTCTCTCTCATCGATGTTTCTAGCTCTCTATCCCTCTCCCTTCCTCTCTGTAAAAAATCAATAAAATATATTAAAAAAAAAAGATTATTGATCTTAGTCAACTAGGTTCACTGTTGGCTCACTGGCTTCTTGCATTCCAACAGCCTACAATTTGCCTGAGATTCAAGCTGTCCTCTTTTGTAAAATTAGAATTTATGACATGAGTTTGATCTTTAAGTTTAATTCAAATGGAAGAAAATGCAAATGTTAACTTTTTAAATACTGAGTTTTTACTGTAAATGTATATATATAATTTTCTTAGTTCCCTGGAAAGCAGTGAAATTAATATATGATTCATGAAACAAATGACATATTTATTATCTTCTTTCATATTAAAATTCATTTTCTCCATATGTGAATTGTTTTTTGTACTAATTGATTTGAGGACATTTGCACATTAAAAAACAACAAAATGTTTGTAGCTTTTGAGAATATTTAATATCATAAAATGTAGGATCAAAGACAAAATTTTGTTTGGACAGGTGTATACTAGAAGAAGAGTTGGTTCCTGTTCTACACATTAGTCAGTATGCTATACTGCATTTGGAAAAGGAAATCTGTCATTGTGCTTAAAATATAGAAGAAGTTTCTAAATATTTATGAATATATTTATAGGCTTTGCTTTAGTATCTATGAAAAAAAAAAAGTATATTGCTTAGAATCTGTTTCAATGACACCAAACTTGGCTTTTTTGATTAGAAATAAATGTTGCTAAATGGTTAATGATCTTAAAAAAAACACACAAAATATCTCAAATGCTTTAAATGTATAAGGAACCTAATTTAGAAAACATGTAATGTAAATTATTTCCACAAGCATATGCTAATTAATCTGGCTAAGCAAAATAAAAAGTTATCATGACATTATCTGCCAATACATTTGACAATATGCTTATGTAAAAGAGAGTAATAACAGTGAAAATAAAAATCCACAGTCCACTGCAAGGCAGACTTTGGAAGGATCCAGCTGCAGATTTACTAAAGAGGCACTTCCTCCTGATGATATTTGTATCTACTTTGAGTGCCAAGATGAAAGTAATTTAATATCTCAGGACAGACTAGAATCAAAATAGCTGTGGTTTTGTTTAGAGAAGTGTCATTGCATTTAATTTCAATCAAAAAAGGCAGAAATAATCATATAACGTTTTCTAAAGTAAAATTTTGACATTACCATATATATAACACTTTCTACTTCTGACTCACCACTTTATTCTATACTATTAGTAATTGATTTATGATATGGGTGGAAAGCTTACAGTTTAATCTGAAATGGAGAGATGGAAAAACCAATGTAAAAATGTGAATCTCTATATATTTTAGTTTGACATAAATTTAGACTTATAAACAAAGCTTTATGTATTCATATAGTCTGCTCTCAGCTTCCCCAAATGTTAGTATCTTGTACAATTATTGAAACCAGGAAATTAATACTGATGGATAATATTAACTAAGAACAGGTTTTACTGAAATTTCGCAAATTATCCCAATACTTTCTTTTTCTGACCCAGCAGCCAACCAGGGTTCCACATTGTTATTATGTTTTAATGTTCCCCAATCGAAAACAGTCCCTTAATCTTTCTTTGTCTTTTATGATATTGATAGTTTTGAAGAGTATTGACCAATTATTTTATAGAATGTCTCTCCATTTGGGTTTGTCTGATGTTTTCTCATGGTTCAGTTTAGTTGAGATGTGTGTCCTCAGGGTATCATATCAAAAGTTACATGATGCCAAATATGTCATTACTGGTGATGCTATTTGATCAAGAAGTCTATTTTCCCTATCTTAATTTATAAATTTAATGCACTCCCAATAAAGATAGAATCAAACTTTTAATAGAGTTAGACAAATTTATTCTAAAGTTAATATTCTGGGCTAAATGGACAAATTCCTAGAAACATACAATTTTTCAAAACTGACTCAGGAAGAATCAGAAACTCTAAATAGACCAATAACAACTAATGAAAATTAAGCAATAATAATAATAAAAAAAACCTCTCAGCAAACAAAAGTCCTGAACGAGACAGCTTCACAAGGGAGTTTTGCCAAACATTCAAAGAAAAATTAACAACTATCATCCTCAAACTATTTGAGAAAACCTCAAGAGGAAAGAAGACCTCCAAGCTAGTTTTATGATGCCTGCATTATCCTAATTCCAAAACCAGATAATGACACTACAAAGAAAGAAAATTACAAGCCAATATCTCTGATGAACATAGATGCCCAAATCCTCAACAAAATATTAGCAAATTGGATCCAGCAATATATTAAAAAGATTATTCACTATGACCAAGTGGAATTTATCCTAGGGATGAAAGGCTGGTATAATATTCGCAAATCAATAAACATGATACATCACATAAACAAATGAAAGATAAAAATCAAATGATCATATCAATAGATGCAGAAAAAACATTCGACAAAATCCAACACCCATTTTTGATAAAAACTTAGCAAAGTGTGAATAGAGGGATCATATCTCATCATAATAAAGACCATAGATGACAGGCCTACAGCCAACATCATACTCAATGGGCAAAAACTAAAACCATTTCCCCTAGAAACAGGAACAAGACAGGGATGTCCGCTTTCACCACTCTTATTCAACATTAGGGGCCCAGTACATTAATTCGTGCACCTTGAAAGGAACTGTGGGCCAAGAGGCTGCAAGTGGGCATAGGGGCGGGTCTTGGCCCATCTTCCACACCCCTGCCTGGCCCCTCCAGCCGTGTCTCAAGGTCCCCTGTCTGCAGGCAGCCTCGCTCCCATTGTTCCCACGTGCTGATGGTGCTGGCCCCGCTCATACCCACTGATGGTGTGGAGCAATTGGGGCTGGTGCCAACAGTGGGTGTGAGCAGGGCTGGTGCCATCAGCGGGTGTGAGCAGCAGCTGCTGTCCCGATTGCCCCTCAGGAGCAGGGGGAGGTGGAGAAGCCCTCAGGGGTGATCAGGGCCGGCAGCTGCCACTTGCACCCTGCTACCAGCGCCGAGCAATCGGGACTGACACCAGGGGCTGGCAGCGGGTGCGAGCGGGGCTGGTGCCGGCAGCGGGTGTGAGCGGGGCTGGTGCCGGCAGCAGGTGCAAGCGCCCGGTGGGACTGTGGTGCGGGGGATCAAAGATTTTTCAGTAACCACCAGAGACTCGCCCTGATGACAGCGACTGGCACCCCGCCTTGGTCTGGCACCCCCGCTCACCTATTTCACCATCCTGCCATGGCCAATGCCCGCCATGTTCCGTGCTCTGCCACCTGCTGCTGACACCAGCCATGTTCCACGTGCACCCCCGGTGGTCAGTGCACGTCATAGTGACTGATTGGTCGGTTGTTCTGCCGTTCAGTCTAATTGCATATTAGGGTTTTATATAGATAGATAGATAGCACTGGAAGTCCTAAGTACAGTGATCAGAGAAGAAGAAAACATAAAAGGCATCCAAATTGGAAAAGAGGAAGTAAAACTGTCATTATTCACAGATGACATAATATTGTACATAGAAAACCCTAAAGACTGCACCAAAAATTACTAGATTTAATAAATGAATTCGGCAATGTAGCAGGATAAAAAATTAACACCCAGAAATCAATGATATTTTTAAACAGCAATAATGAATTATCAGAAAGAGAAACTAAACAAATAATCCTATTTACCATTGCAACAAAAAATTAAGATACTTAGGAACAAAGTTAACCAAGAGGAAAAAGACTTATACTCAGAAAACTACAGGAAGTTGAAAAAAGAGATAGAGGAAGATATAAACAAATGGAAGAATATACTGTGTTCATGGATTGATAGAATTAACATTATTAAAATGTCCATACTACCGAAAGCAATTTATAGATTTGATGTAATCCCTATTAAAATACCAATAGCATATTTCACAGGTCTAGAACAAATACTCCCAAAATTTATTTGGAACCAAAAAAGACCCCAAATAGCAACAGCAATTTTGAGAAAGAAGAACAAAGATAGAGGGATCACAATACCAGATATCAAGTTATACTACAAAGCCACTGTAATCAAAGCAGCCTTGTACTGGCACAAGAACAGGCATAAAGAAACCCCAGAAATCCACCCAAGCTATTACGCTCAGTTAATATTTGACAAAGGAGGCAAGAGTATACAATGGAGTTAAGAAAGTCTCTTCAATAAATAGTGTTGGGGAAAATGGACAGATACATGCAAAAAAAGAAACTAGACCACCAAATTACACCATACACAAGAATAAACTCAAAATGGATAAAAGACTTAAATGTAAGTCATGAAGCCATAAAATTCCTAGAAGAAACCATAGGCAACAGAATCTCAGACATTTCTTCTACTCATGTTTGTGGGTACATCTCCTAGGGCAAGGGAAACCAAGGAGAAAATAAACAAATGGGACTACATCAAAATAAAAAGCTTCTGCACAGCAAAAGAAACCATAAACAAGGTGAAAAGGGAGCCCACTGTATAAGAGAGTACATTTGGCAATGATATATCTGATAAAGGGTTAATATCCAAAATATATAAGGAACTCATACTACTTAACAAAAGGAAGACAAACAATTCAATTTAAAAAATGGGCAAAGGACCTAAATAGACACTTCTCCAAAGTGGACATACAGAAGGCCAAGAGACATATGAAAAAATGCTCAAAGCCACTGATGATCAGAGAGATGCAAGTTAAAATAACAATGAGGTATCACCTCACACCTGTCAGATTGGTTACCATCAACAAATCAATAAATGACAAGCACTGGTGAGGATGTGGAGAAAAGGAAACTCTCGTACACTGCTAGTGGGAATGCAAACTGGTGCAGCCATTATGGAAAACAGTATGGAGTTTCTTCAAAAAAATTAAATATAGAACTGCCATTTGACCTAGTTATCCCACTTCTAGGAATATATTCTAAGAAACCTGAAACATCAATCAGAAAGAATATATGCACCCCTATGTTCATAGCAGCACAATTTACAATAGCTAAGATCTGAAAACAGCCCAAGTGCCCATCAGTAGATGAGTGGATAAAAAAGCTGTGGTACATTTATACTATGGAATACTATGCAACAGTAACAAGGAAATATCTCTTACTCTTTGAGACAGCATGGAGGGACCTAGAGAGTATTATGCTAAGCCAAATAAGCCAGTCAGAGAAAGACAAATATCACATGAACTCACTCATATGTGGAATCTAATGAACAAAATAAACTGTTGAACAAAATAGATCCAGAGACACAGAAGCATGGAATAGACTGAGGAATCTCAGAGGGAAGGTGTGGGAGGGTGGGTGGGTGGAAAGAGATCAACCAAAGAACTTGTATGCATATATGCATAACCCATGACATAGACAATAGGGTGGTGAAGGCCTGGAGCCAGGGGTGAGGGAGGGCTAGAAGGTCAATGGGGGGAATAAGGGGGCATATATAAAATTTTCAACAATAAAGATTTAAAAAATAAAAAATAAAAAACAAAAAAATAAAATAAAGAAACTGTACATAAGTATTGTACTTCACTTGGTAAATTTGCTTTTCTATAGAGTTATAGGTTAGTAATTTTGAAACTATTTTATTTGACTTTTAGGATTGAACAAATATGTAAATATACTGTGGATGATGAGAGCTAGGATTTTCATTATCAGGAAAAGAAGTTAAAATAAGAAGGCTGTTGGATTGAAATCACTAATTACTGAAGTTTTCTTGGGACCTGATTTTATAGATTATGGTCTGAAAAAAATCCCTCAGCTCTACTTCATTACCCGATTGTCTCACTAACCTGCCAGGTGCCACTGCTCATCTTAGCATATGCACCTGACTGTTGAAATATCTCAATTTAGTGGGAGACAGTTCAATCTCTATTAATGAAAATCTTTAGGCATCTCTAAATATTGATATCTGAGTCCAATTATTCTCTTCATCCAAAGAAAGAAAAAACAATCTTTATTTTCCTAAATCCAATACAATTTATGTCCTTTACTGCCAGCATTATAATGTCAGAGGCTGGTAGAATTGGTGATTTGAGTTAGAAATTAATATATCATTAAAAGTGAACGAATTGTGGTTCAAGTCATTAAAATGGAAACAAAAGTGATTTTCTCATAACATTGGAACTGATTCCTGTTACCTATATTGATTCATAAAATCCTATGTACATTGAAGTGAACTGCAGTGCACATACTCAGTGGCATAAATCATGTTATAAAGCAAAACATTTATAGACTAATTAATGAATGCATCACATGCCTCATATAATTTTAGATGTGAATAGGACATGGTATTTAGAAATGATCATTAAGCTTTATATTGTACTAGGGCCAAAGGGTGAACCAAAAAATTCTACCTTTGAGGTCCTTTTAATTATTAATCTTCCCTACATGTTTTTATTCCTTTCTTTCTTTTCATTTTCTATTTTTTAAACAAAAATGATGGCAGTACTCTGAATTAAAACACCAGTATGAGAATCAGATTATACAAAAATAATTTCATGAAATTCTGATAAAATTTCATGCCCAAGTGGTGTAAAACAAAACTGTGTAGGACCCTCTACCTTTTACTTAATTTTTCAACTTGCATTTAAGTAACTTAATCCCTCATTTTGATGAACTTTAAGCATGTCCTCTTGCCAGAACCAATAGGAAATAACTATCCTTTTCTATGACATAATTTTGCTATTGGCAACCAGAAATAGCTTCACAAAGCAATGATACTGGTGTTCCAATATATCCAGAAGGAACAGTTTAATATTAATTATGTTAAAACCAACATCAGTTTTGGCAGATGTTCTCAAATATCCCACCAATGACTAAATAAACCAATTTGGGGAGCCAATTCATTCAATTATCTGAGAATAACCCTTTCAGTTACTTCTTCTTGATGGGGCCTCCTTGAAGTAGTTCTCGCCTAACCTGCACCTTCTTAGCAATGGCTTTTTGATCAAGAAAGTTGATAAAAGCAACCTGGTATTAATATTTTTTCAGGGTAAAATAATCTTATCCATATGCTAAGCACTGAATCCCAGATTATTTCTGGTGGAGGTGGGAAAAGGGTAGGTGACTAAATTTTGTGCTGGTTTAAACACTTAGATGCAGAGATGTTTTTGGAAGATAATTTGGCCTTGCAGGCACTTAACTGCCTTATTTCTGCCTCTGTTCTGTGTATTATTGTTGGCACACAAAAATTTATTCTCTAAATGAAGTTATACCAGCATTTAAGTCAGGTTATAAAAATTCCATATCATAGTTGTACCTTAGCTTCATAGAAATTCCTTCTGGGATAATAAATCAAGTGCCTTAATTTTCAAAATTTAGAGATCCAAAGCTTATAAATTTTCCTTTAGTTAGAAATAGGATATATGCATTTTAAGCTTTCACCATCAATAGTAAGCTTGAACCATTAAAAAATAAGAATGAATTACCCACTTTAAAAACTGGTGTACAGTATAAATATATTAATAAAAATTAAGATCTGAATGCTTGCTGCTTTATTTTGTAGAAGTTCTATAAAGTAGGGGTTAAACAAAACCTATTTTTAACAGAATTTAAATAGGAATTATGTTTGGTTATCATTAATTACTTTAATTATTTAAATTTCTTTCATTATTTAATAATTTTTGTTTAAATAATTCTTTTATTTTTATTGTTGCTATTTGAACTGGAATTTTACAACATGATTTGAAAACCATCATACTAAATAACAAATCATTTCAAATTTCTCTTTCTGTTGTCCTTGCCACAACTCAGTATTATATCATTCTTCCTGATTCAGAAGATAACTCTTTCTCAGTCAAGTCAGTCATGAAATCAAGTATCTACCTATATAACAGAGGAATATGCAAATTAGCTGGGATGCCGTAACATCACGAATGAACAGCAGGGACCTGAGTCTGCATGGCACCTGGCCAGGGCGAGGGACCTCAGACCGTGCCCCCGCCCTGGCACTGGGCCGGGAGACCTCAGGCCACGCCCCTTGCCCAGAGGGGCTTGACGGGGTACTTCAGGCTGCGCCCCTTGCTTGGCGGGGCTTGACCAGAACCTCAGGCCATGGCCCCTGCCTGGCGGGGCTTGATGGGGGACCTGATATTGTGCCTACCACCCGGCGCCAGGCCGGGGGACCTGAGGCTGTGCCTCTTGCCCAGCGCCGGGCTGGGGGACCTAAGGCTGCAACCCCTGCCTGGAGGGGCTTAACAGGGGGGCAGCCAGCTGGGTCTGGGTCTCCTGCGTTTTCGAAGTGCATGCGGGTGGTGGGCAGGGACTTGACTCTAGGTCTCACGGTGCACCCCAGACTCTGATAGGAGGGAGATTTTTCATATACATTTTACTAATTTTCTTTCATCTCTGACATGTCTATTATAGAGAAAGGGCAAATAGCAATATTAAAATATTTCCTCTAATTAATTCCCTTTTAATGTGCACAAATTTTGTGCACCGGGCCACTAGTATTGTAAATAACTTTTAATACCAGGTGTGACATAAGTTCTCTAGACTATTGGGTTTTAAAGTGATTTAAACATTAATGTGTAAAACCTAAGATAGGAATTGGAGAATATGTGAAACAAATGATATCAAACTTGTTTATAACCATGAATGATTTATAATAATATCTTTTAATATTTTATCAAAAGATATCTAATAAATTTATTTCTTGAAATAGTAATATTTCATTGAAATGTTAAAGCTATTTTTCCTAAGATTAACAAATGGGTAAACTGTAATGTTTCTAAGGTTTCACAAGACAGTTAATTGAATCTTTTGTGCTATACTTTGAAAAATATTTTGGTCAAAATATAAATTAATTTCTTAGTTTTAAAGTGGGTAATTCATTATTTTTTTAAAAAACCCCACACACATTAGATATCATCATAGTGTGTAGTCTACAAATTGCTTTTAAAGATTTGGACTATTTTATTATTCTCATGAGGGAACTTTTAGAGTATGGTCAAGAGTTGGTTAAGTTAGAACAGAATTTTTAGTCAGGTTGCATCACTCTGAGTGATGCTACCTGGAGCCTGATCAGGAAACTATATACTATTTGGCAAACAAGTGCATATTTTCTATGAGTGTATAGATTTTAGAAATGTCAGAAAGTAGGCCCGGCATCTATCAAGTCTTTCCTAGAACACTTCTTTTGAAATGAAGAAGCCATCCAAGCACATTAATAGAACACTATTCTTTTATGCAATTAATGCCCAAGAATGTTACACCCTGAACAATTATTTGCCATTTTTTCAAAACTTCTAACCACTTTGTATAACAAAACTTCATAGGGAAATTTAACCATCATAGACTCTTAGGTTAACTAAGATAACCTTAGGTTAACATGATAGAAAATATTGGTACTAGAGCAATAGTCATTATATTAGCAACATTAAGAAGAATTTTAAAAATAGTAATAATATGAATTAACTTAATAAAAGACCAGAAGGTATGTTTTCCATTTCATTATTTTTTTCTCAGCTTTTTTGAGATATAATTGACATATAACATTGGGTAAGTTTAAGGTGTATAGCATGATGACTTGATACACATATAGTATGTATTGAAAATGATTGCCATATTAGGGTTAGTTAACATTTTCATCACCTGACATAATTACCTTCTTTGTGACAAGAACATTTAACATTCTTTTAGTAACTTTCAAGTATATAATACAGCATTGTTAAATATAGTAACCATGATGTAGATTGGCTCCACAGAATTTATTCATCTTATAACTGAAAGTTTGTATCCTTTGACCAACATCTCCCTATTTCTCCTACCCTTTAGCTCCTGGCAGCCAATCTACTCTGTTTCTTTGACTTTGGATTATTTAGATTCTATATATATATAAGATTTTACATAGTTTCTGTTTCTGACTTAATCTCAATCTCACTCAGTATATTGCTCATAAGGAAGTCCATCCATATGTCACAAATGGGAGGATTTCCCTTTTTATGGCTGAATATTCCGGGGTGTGTGTGTGTGTGTGTGTGTGTGTGTGTGTGTGTGTGTGTTTCACATCTTCTTTATCCATTCATCCATTGACAAGCACATATAAATTGTTTTTATAGATTGGCTATTGTGAAAAACTCAATAATGCTGCAATGACTATGGAAGTGCAGATATCTCTTTAAGATCCTGATATCACTTCCTTTGACTATATTATACCCAGAAGTGGATCATATACTAGTTCTATTTTTAACTTTTTCCATAGTGGCAGTATCAATTTACAGTATAACCAACTGTGCACAAGTGTTTCCTTTTCTCTACATCTTTGCCAACACTTCTAATCAATGTAAGGTTTTATCTTATTGTAATTTTGATTTGCATTTGCCTGATGACTAGTAATGTGAAGAATCTTTTAATGTATCTATTTGCCATTTGTATGTCTTCTTTGGAAAATATCTATTGGGGTCCCCTGACCATTTTTATTGTATAGTTTGTTTGTTTGTTATTGTATTGTATTGTTTGTTTGCTATTGTGTATTTTGGATATTAACCCCTTATCAGATGTGGCTTGCAAATATTTTCTCTCTTTCCATAGTTAGCCTTTTGATTTTGTTGGTTGTTTCTTTTGGTGTGCAGCTTTTCACTTTGATGTAGTCCCATTGAGTATTGTTGGCGCCCTTATCAAATATTAGTTGGCTGCAATGATTTATTTCTAGGCTCTTTATTCTATTTCAATGGTTTCTGTTTCTGTTTTTATGCCAGTACCTTTCTATTTTTATTACTATACTAGAGGCCCAGTCCACGAATTCATTCACGGGCAAGGTCGGCTGGCCTGCCCTGATCAGGCTGATCAGGCTAGGGGGAGGGGCCCTGGGTGGTTGGCTGGCCGCCTCTGCCCCCTGGTAGAACTCCAGGTTGAACTCCCGGTCAAACATCCAGTTGAGGGGACCATTTGCATATTAGCCTTTTATTACATAGGATGTTGAAATAAAAAAGTGTGATGCCTCAGCTTTGTTCTTCTTTCTCAGGATTGCTTTGATTTCAGGGTCTTTTGTTGTTCTATATGAATTATAAGATTTTTATTCTATCTTTGTGAGAAAATGCAATTAGTATTTTGATAGAGATTTCATTGAATATATAGAGAGCTTTGGGTAACATGGAAAATTTAACAATATTAATTATTCTAATCCATCAACATGGAATATCTTTTCATTTTCTTTCATCAAAGTCTTATAGTTTTCAAGATAGAGATCATTCATCTTCTTGTTTAAATTTATCCCTAAGGACTTTACTTTTTTGATGCTATCATAAATGGGATTGCTTTGATATCTTTTTCAGGAAAATCTTTATTTATAATTGTCAAGTACATGGTGCGCATTGCTTTTCAAAGTGAGTCTCTAGACCAGTTACAGCATCACCCGGGATGAGATTGCAAATCTGTATTTTACAAGAATTAGATAATTCTTACACATATTAATGTTTGAGAAAAATTCCTATAGGACAGGCCAATATAAATATGTTTATTTTAAAATTAGTAGAGCTTTGGGACATAATCTACATTTTAGGCTTTGTATCTTCTCTCTTTCTTTTCATCACATTCATTTTCCTTCTCTGATCCCCCCAAAAGAAAAGGTGACACTAGTTAATTTAATTTATTTTCTTTTAAAGCCATAGATCAGTGTGGGGAAAAGGGCCGATCTTTCTGGAAAAGAAAGGGTTTTGTCTTCCAAAATACCATATTCATGAAAGCTAGAACATTATTGTTTCAGACTCTAGACTATGGCATTGCCTGTCTCCCAGGAAGAACAGATTCAATTTTCTTTTTTGGTAAGGGGCTTTGGATCTTCACAATAATTAATACCTTTGATGTCAAGAACATACAGAACACAGATTCTCAGAGTTTCACTTTGTATAACTTATTTCCATAGAGATTTTTCTTTATTGCTGACTATCTGGGGAGTCTTGACATTATGACTGTGGTACTGTTTTCCCTTTTTAAACAATGGATTATATTCTCTCTCTCTCTCTCTCTCTCTCTCTCTAGCTTTCTCTCGCTTTTACTTTTTCCTCATGTGTGGGCTCCATAAAAATGGGATAAGACTTTAATCAGTGAATTAAACTGCTTGTTTTAAGCTTAGAAAAAAATTATAGGCTCCAAACTATTATTTAAAATAGGGCTTCTATTTCTCTCTGAATTTCAAATTTCATGATACATAGATAATTGAGAATAACCCATTTATGAATTGTTAATTTTAATAAGCAGTGCTATTCTCACCCATGTCACTATGGTACAATTTTTGGATATATAATTCATTAAACTGAATATGGTTATAGGAAATGATTTTAAAAATTACTGCCAAATGTAACAAAGCTCTACAAAGAAAAAAGTTTGCTTCCTTAGTAATTTTTTCAAAATATTTGGTTAGTATTCCAGAACAAACACCAATTTTCAAAATTTAGTATCTTGGCTTCTTTAAAATCACATCATATTAAATTTGATTTGATCCATTTGGTCATTTGAGATTTTGCCTCCAAAAGCTACAATTCTGACATAATTTCAGAGGTTTTTGGCCAAGTGCAATAGAAAAAGAAAATATAAAAGAAAACTGAAAGGTAAAAAAAAGCTACATAATTTTAGAGGCTAATATTTTTAAATGAACAAAAAGGACAGGTATACATTGGCTTAACATTACAGTTCAATTTATTTAATATATATTTTAATGATTGATTTTCAACAAATTTCTTTTATTAGGTTTATAGAAACTTTACTATAACATACTTTCTAAATCTTAACCCCTTATGATTGATACACTTTTTAAAATATTTTGTCAGTTATTAAGTTATATAGATTGCTATGTTGCTGCCTATGTGCTGTGCTTTTGATACATTAAATAAATCAGGGCAAATATATGTATAACAGAAATGCGGGTCCTACAAACTGGGACAAAATGATGGGAGAAAGTTTCCATTTTCACTCTAAGACTCACATCAGAGTTATGTGCTCAATATTTCAATAAATTCTTCAATCGCAAGTTGGGAAATATTAAAGTTCTAAAGAGAATGCTAGGTTTTCTTTCTGAATATAAAAATAATACAAGTTTATTTTAGTCAATTAGGAAAATTTACAAAGGCATAAAGTTAGAGTATATAAAAATCACTTGTTATCCCTACCTAGGGGTGATAAATACCAACATTTGGTATGTATTTTACTAACCCTTTTCCCCTTTGGAATGATACTCTATATACTCTTTATTTCATTTTAAGATTTTAATGAAAGTTGTATATAATATTATTTTATTCCTGCATCTTCTCAATTGTTTCTTCCTTGTATTTGCCCTTTTCCTTTCCTACTTGGTGAGATTTGGCTTTACCTTCCAGGATCTTTTTGTGGTCTTTATCCAGCTTCAGTCTAGTGATAACCACCTTGCTAGGGTGAATGCCCACATACATGTACAATTGTGCCGTTAGCTTTCTCCGGTTGCACGCCTTCAATGTAGATGACATATTTCTTCCTGTTGCTGCCCTTCAGAACAACCTGAACTTCATCATCCTCTTAGATGGGCATGAATCTAACATTGTACTTCTGTCTCAGCTCTTTGGAAAGAGAAGACATCATCTTCCTGCGAATGTGGGAAGGTGCATTGAAATGCCTTTTACAGTTCTTGCTCTGATAAGAAGTCACAAAGGGATTGAGCTTCATTTTGAGCGCTGGTGCTTCTATGATGGTGGCAAGAGGGAAAAGCTCTCTATACGCTTTTGTACTTTGCTATTGATTGATTGGTAATACAAAATTATTCATTTTTCTTTAAAATATGCTCGTTTTAAAAAGTTGAAATATATCCAGCATAAAGTTAAAAATAGAGTATGTAATGTAAGATGTGTCAAAGACTTTAACATATTTATACTCCCTAGAGGTAACAAGAGGTAAGCAAAATTAATAGTTTGATAGACATTGATAAATTTGCTTTTGTGAATTTATGTTGTGTGATGGTGACATATAAAATAGCTGTTTAATAGTCCATAGTACAATTGAAGCATAATTTATTAAATTTAAGCGATAACCAATGTTAGTTTATTTCCAAATATTCCCTATTAGAAGCATGATGAGAGACTATACATGCACATATAGTTCATACACTTAAAGAGCACTTTAAGCATATCTGTAGGAAATTCTGGAGATGAAATTTATTGTTTATTAGGTAAAAATATATCATACATTGATAAATACTTTTGTATTTTGATTATTTTTCTCTAAAATGTTTCTGGAGATTTAATTTACACTCTGTGTTTGATCCTTTGCTAGTGCTGAATATCAATCCTTTTTGTTTTTGCCAACATCATAGAAAAATCAAAATTTCATTTTTGGTTTAATTTTAGGGTTATTTTCGTCTCTCACAAAGAAGCTTTAGTCCCTCATTATTTTTAGGGTGGTGGGATTTTAGAAAATACATCACAAAAGATATGGGTATGCTAAGCCTGGCTTTATGTGGAGATGGACCATTAACTATACATGGAGGGATACCGCTAGAGGGCTTTCTCACCAGCGATTCCTTTAGAGTTCCCATTCCCTCACCTGTTGAATAAAATCTTAAAATAAGTGCTTTTCTTCAGACTTTCATGCTTCTTGAGATTACTGAAAAGTCAATTGAATACATTAATAAGAAGTATGCTCTAACTATGTGTTCATGTTGGTGAAGTGGCATCAGCAAGATGGCAGAATAGGAAGTTCCCAGCCCTCGTTACCCCATAGGAATGTTGACTTTACAATGTCACCTGGACCAAAATACCTTCATGAGGATTTTAGATCTAGTTAAGAAGTTGCAGTACCACAAGTGAGCACAAGAGTTGGAACGGCTGCATTGATTGAAACAGATAAGAAAATGTTTTACCTACATCTGCTTCTCTCCTAAGACTGCACCATTCAGTACTGAAAGAGAACATTCTGGCTACAACTGCTCCCTTGGGGTGAAATGAAGAGAGGAGCAATCCTGGAGAATACCAGCTTCTCAGAAGACTGCCCGAGGAAGTGGTTTCTGTCTGGACTCATGCAGAGTGCTGACAGACCAAAGGAGTTTGGATACCTGGGGATCACTGAGAACAAAGAAAAGGAGCTGGTCGCTACTCCGACAAATGAATGGACAAAGATAAACAGATGATCTTTCAATAGATGAATGGATGAAAAAAATGTGCTATATACATTCCGTGGAATATTATTTAACCATAAAAAAGAGATTCTGCCATATTGTACAACATAGATGAACCTTAAAGAAATTATGCTAAGTGAAATAAGCCAGTCACAGAAGAACAAACACTGCATGCTTTCAGTTACGTAGGTATCAAGAATCAAACTATAGAAACAGAAAGTAGAATGGTGGTTACCAGAGACTCAGGAGAGGGAGAAATGAAAGAACTGCTGTTCAATGGACTTAGGTTTTCAGTTGTGTAAGATGGGAACATTTTAGAAACCTGCTGTACAAATTGTGCTTATAGTTAATAATTTGTACTGTATACAAACAGGTGTTAAGAGAGTAGACCATATGTCATGTGTTTTTTACCACAATAAAAAAGATCATTTATGTTTACACTTTTGGTGAATAGCTTTCAGATAACTTCTGGGAAATAAGAACCCATTCGTGGAGTAGATGAGGGAATTGAGAGCCTTAGGGACCTGGGAGGCTTGCTGTGCACAGATCAAAAGATAAAACCTGGAACACCCAATAGGAGGCTCCAGAGATCACAGCCACTTAGGCCACATGTTGCCTGGCAGGAGTTCTCTCTTAATTTCCTCAAAATGGAATAAAGTTCACGGGTTCACCACTTTAGTGGATCAATGTAGACACCCTGGGCAATTCAGGGTTACACATCAATTTATTTCTATCACTTTGCATGTCTTATTGATCATAGTAAATATCCAACCACCAAATTTCCTCTTCATTTTATTACATATATATAGGCCATTTGTGTATGCCTATTTCTGCTATGCTAATGACTTTGTAGACATTTGAAGTAAGCTATTAACTTGGTTAAAATGAGATTTATCAGCAATTTAAATAATTGTATAATTCATATATGTATATGAATTATACAATTATTTATATATATATAAAACTCCAGTAAATATATCAAGTAGAATCTTTCTTCTTTCAGATAAAGCATTGCTGATTGCACTACAACTTTTGGTCTTTTGTTCCAAATATTTCTATTGGTACAGGCTGGTGTATAGATCTGATTTTCTCCTTCAAAAAATCATTAAATATTTTTATCTTATTTTATGTAGTCCTGTAAATTTTTGTTTACAAAGTTAATGTTTCTTGGAAGTTTTATGATATTAGTTTAAAGTGCCATCGAACATAAGAAGTTTAAAAGGAAAAATAACCAAGTACTTTAAATATAAGATTTTCCAACTTATTTTGTCATGTTTTCAGTGTGCAAGTGAAGCAGATTAAAACTATATTTATATTTACTCAGACTTTTAAAGAATTGTATGCTTTCGTAAGAAACCTTAACACCTGATTCATTCTGTAAAGTCACCAGATACCAATTCATTTTGAAGTTGTGAGAAATCTACTTGGCAAAAGTTATCTAACATCAAATTGTAGAGTTTCTCATCATTATTTCTACAAAAAGAACTATAAAAATAATACAAATGTAAAGAATGTAAAAATAAAATGTACTAAAAATAATTTTTAATTTAATCCTCATTTTGTAGTAATTTTACAAATTAAAATAGTATTAAATTGTTGTATTATTTATTATTTTGCTACTTATATTAAACCAAAAAAATGAGAATATAACTTAAAGCCATAATATTCCCTTATAGTCTTGCAAAAAAATATGCATTTTCTTTATCTCTCTAAATTTTTATATATTCTTATGTCCATTACACATGGACAGTGTATTGTTCCAAATTTTTTTTGCTCTGGGATTGCTTACATGCAGTTATTTTAGTGTGGTAGTATTTTGGTGGTATTTAGGTTTTGCTTTTTTTAGTTCTGCTCTTAAAAACAGGCTTACATTTTTAAAAATTGAAGAGGGTTGAGAGAGAATAGAGACAGTTGGACCATGACCATCTTTATCTGCAATTAAAACTCATGTGTAAGAACGTTTTGCATAATAATTAGAACACACACATATATAGAATTTAAGACTGGGAGTGACTTTAAGTGGTCATTCAATCCAGTACAAGAATACATATTTATAAACATAAAACACATATGTTCTTTCTGTAGGCTCTAGCCCGGGTATTTCAGCTTTGGAATGCACACTCACTAGGATTAGAGTTGAGCTGGACCACCCACAAAAGCAAGGCCACCCAAGGGAAAATTGGAGACCTGGGCAAGCAGAGCTGCCAGGCTTGCCTCGTGAGAACAGCTGGCCATCCCAGCACCTGCTGCTTAGTTCCAGACAGCTGGGGTTAAGGCTCATGGGCCCAGCTGCTTTTAGGATGGGCACACACAAAGACCACTGCCGCTTGGGCATCTGTCAACTCTTGCTATATTTGGTGCAGAAAGTTTGGCAGGGAGTTGTGTGGTCTACCAACTAAAGTTTAGGCTGATTAGTCACAAACCAGAATTGTGAAATCATAGGGCTGGAAGGAATCGCCGGTGAAGGAGGTCTCAAACTTTGGTGCGAATTAGAATAACATCGGGAGCTTCCTGACCGTGCACCTTGGCGTCTGATTCAGTGGGTCTGTGAAGCTATTTGCAATTTTAATTTTTTAGGAAGCCCCCTGAGGTCAATATAGATAATATATTGATTTAATATAGAAAAACTGAGAGATTCATTCTAAGAGTTCAAATAAATTTCAGCTTATAACTAATCCTACCACTTGATATAGTTATTAGAAATAAATATTACCAGGCCTTATTATTAACTCAAAAGTTAGTGAGTGTGTGAATCTACCTGAAAATGGGAATTCACTAATTGCTAAATAGATAAATATATCGGGATCATCAAAAATATATGTTTTTATATTTCTTACTGGTTAAATAAAAGTTATGAGTCTTAGCATAAATAAAAAAAATATTTACATATAGAGAATCCTATATTTCTCCTTTGAAATGTGAACCAATGGCCTGATGAAATTGTAGGGATAAGGATGTTAACTTGATGTCCACCTCTTTATATTCCTTTTTCTCTCAGCATTAAATAAAGCTTTAAGGATTTGAAATGAAACATATTCTTATAATTATAATATGGCAAGTGAGAATATTCTATTTAGAATATGGATATCTCTGCATGACCCCAAGGGCAGCATGCACTTCTTGCACTAGTTTCTCTAGCTAAGGAGGGAGCACAGCTATGCTGTCCATTGTCATACTCCGAAGGCGGTAGATCCCTATGGGAGACTGTATACTCATTGTTCTGTCTGAGGATTTACCCAGGCCTGTAGAGTGTTTGTGAACCTCCTAAAACTATATTCACGTGAACTTTATTTTTTGAAGAAGAGGTTCATAGCTTTCATTGGATTCTTTAAAAGTGAAGAGATAAGACCTACTTTATCTAATGAGATGGTTACTGAGCTTTGTAATCACCCAGGTCTATATTTTTTTCAAGTAGAAGAAAAAGCTTTCTATGACTTTCATCTTAGTAAATATAAGCAAATCCAGTAAAGAGCAGATGAAAACCATCAAGCTTTAACAGTTTTTTTTTTTCTTTCAGGCAAAAATATACTTCAGTTGAAATATACTTTTGTCAATTCAAATATACCTTTTAGGTTATTAAGTATTTTAAATGCAGTGTGATGACTTTGAATTTAAAAGCCTGTGCAACTCATTAGTAAGTTCCTTCGCATAAATTTCACCATAATGATATCTTATGAATTCGCCTCTTTTACTACTTTGATGTAGTTGGAACCTATCTACTCTTTCAGCTAATAATATGTGCTCTTCTCCCCCCTCCCCCCACACACACGAGTGTGCATGCAAACACAGGCATGAACATGCACATACATTTTGAAGATTCTATTTCTTCTTACCCTCCTTCTCTTGTTGGTATGATATAATTCTTTTTCTGGTTCTTGCTTTGGGAGAATGGCAGAATAGAAGCCCTGGAATCAGCAAGGTCTGAACTGGATTTTAAAATGTTCCTGCTGTGTGGAGATGTGAAATAATTGACCTTCATGTTTCTGCAGCCCTTTAGTGATAGCTGTGCTGTTTGATGACAGAGAAGTGGTATTGAAGAGAGAGAGGGGGTCAGGGAGAATTACTCCAGTATTGAAGCCAGTTTCTAAATGTTTAAATCTTTGCTAAATATTCCAGGATATACATATATAGGTTCATTAGTGACAATTATTTTGAACTTGTTGACATATTATTTTTGGTCCTGAAATCAGAACCTAAATGTTTGCATGTTGTTTGCAAGACATTTTCCAGTTTATCAAAACTTATTTAAAATATAGGTCATTTTCTTTTATTGAACTCATATTCTTGAATCTTTGACAAATTTGGAGGGCAAAATATTTCATTTTTGTCAAATTCCTCAATACGAGGTCTGAGCAGCAAATTTGGTAGCAGGGCTATGGCTTCCAACCAATTTTTCCTCCCAATTCCACCATATATATGCAGGGTGGGGCAAAAGTAGGTTTACAGTTGTGAGTACACAAACACAGAACTTATTCTTTTTTTTTTTTGGCCTTTCTGAAATATTTTTTTTCCAATTTTTTTATTAAGGTATTATATGTGTACATATCTTACCATTGACAGAACTTATTCTTATATTATTTTTATTAGTTATTGTATTATTTTCCATACAATAATATATATTTGGTCTTTGTCCCCATTCCTAGCACAGAACTCCTAAAACCCTCATAATTATCCAGGCGAGAGAAGATAGCTCTTTGTTATTCATAACAAGTCAGCCACATGATTAAAGGGTTGAAATTTTTAGCCCCAGCCTCTGACCACCCTTTGGAGAGGAGAGAGGGACTGGAGATTGAATTTAATCACATGGTCAATAATTTAACCAACCATGTATGTGTAATTAAAGCTCATAGGAAACCCTGAAACAACACGGCTCCAGGAGCTTTCAGGATGGTGAACACATGGATGTGCTGGGAGCATGTATGCTGGGAGTGGGTGTGAAAGGCTGGGCACGTGCCTGCTCCACCCCTACAACTCTGCCCTAAGGATCTCTTCCATTTGGTATTTTGTGAGTTATATTCTTTTTCTTTTAAATATATTTTTACTGATTTCAGAGAGGAAGGGAGAGGGAGAGAGATAGAAACATCAATGATGAGAGAGAATCATTGATCTGCTGCTTTCTGCACTCCCCACACTGGGAATGGAGCCTGAAACTGACCGGGAATTAAACCATGACCTCCTGTTTCACAGGTCGATGTTCAACCACTGAACCACACCGGCCGGGCCTGAGTTGTATTCTTTATAATGGAACTGTAATCATCAATAGAGTATTTTATTGAGTTCTGTTAGTTGATTTAGTGAATTACCACATCTGAAGGACAGTCATGGAACCCCCCAAACTTATAGCCAGCCATTTAGAAGTAGGGGTGGTCCCTAGCATCTGAGGTAAATATCGTCTTGTGGGATTAAGTCTTCTAACCTGTGGAATCTATGTTAACTGTGGGTATTACTGCTAGAATTGAATTGAATGTAGGACACCCAGGTGTTGGTGGATAATTGGAGTTGACAGGCACACACCAGACATGTGACATGCTTTTTGGAAACAGAAACAAGTAACACCAACCCTCCCCACCATGTTGACTCTGAAGTTATTGGCTTTCAGTTAACCTGAATTTCTTGAGACCTGACTATGTGCATATCTTTCTTCTGGTGGGCGGGGGCGGGGGGAAGGTTAGGAGGGGCAGGAAGGTGAATTAGACATAGTTTCTTCAATGTAGAATCTGAATTTACTAGCAAAGGAAATTTATGTTTATGGGCTATCCCATAAAATAGAAATATTATGACAAAACCAAGTTATCATGGAAGTATATAGAACTGAACAATTCCTTTATGTTGGATGAAAGCAATCCTCTCTAAAAAAAAAAAAAAAAAAAAGGTAATATGCAAATTAACCACCACTCCGCTACATAAGCCACACCCACGCAAATAATTTTCAGTAACCACCAGAGGCTTGCCCCAATGACAGTGACTAGCGCCCCGCCTTGGTCTGGTGCCCCCGCTCACCTGCTCCACCATCCCACTTTGGCCAATGCCTGCCATGTTCCATGCTCTGCTGCCTGCTGCCAATGCCCACCATGTTCCGAATGCCCCCCCCCCCCCGGTGGTCAGCACACATCATAGCAACCAGTTGTTCGGTTGTTCTGCCATCTGGTCTATTTGCATATATATCCTCTCTAATAAAATGGTAATATGCAAATTAACCATCACTCTGCTACATAAGCCACGCCCACCAGCCAAGCCACGCCCACCAACCAATCAGGGCGAGTATGCAAATTAACCCCATCCAAGATGGCTACAGCCACAGAGAGCAAGGTTTCCCAGGTAACAGAGCAAGCCAAGCTTTCCATAGCTGTTGCAGGCCTAAGCCTCCACTCAAGCTACAAAGTTTCTATTATAGAAGGTAAACAAATTCAAACAAATGGCGGCAGAATGGAGCTTGAGAGAGCAGGCCAGGGTTGCCGGCGGCAACAAGGGAAGCAAAGCTTTCCACACACCCTGGCTGGGCTCACCCGCTTAAGGCTACAAAGTTTCAATTGTAGAAGGTGAATTAACTGCCACAGAAATGGCTGCCAGCCGGAGGGAGCAGCAGGCTTGGCTCCGCTCCAGGCTACAAAGTTTCAGTTGTAGAAGGAAAATAAATTCCAGATACCAGGGCTTCTGCTTGGGTTGCCAGGGGGCGTGGCCGGCCTGCAAACCACCACAGGCCCCTCACTCAGGCTGCCCCATGCCCCAAGGGAACCCCCACCTGATCCGGGACACCCTTCAGGGCAAACCAGCTGGCCCCCACCCCTGTACCAGGCCTCTATCCTATCTAATAAAAGAGTAATATGCAGATTGATCATCACTGCAACACACAATATAGCTGCCCCCATGTGGTCAAAGATCCTGCCCCCATGTGGACACAAGATGGCCACTACAAGATGGACAGCAGG
Source organism: Cnephaeus nilssonii (assembly GCF_951640355.1). NCBI lineage: Eukaryota > Metazoa > Chordata > Mammalia > Chiroptera > Vespertilionidae > Cnephaeus > Cnephaeus nilssonii. Next base: position 59,472,124 of record NC_137073.1, read on the forward strand.
AGAGGGCAGTTGGGAGGCACCAGGCCTGCAAGGGAGGGCAGTTGAGAGGGACCAGGCTTGCAAGAGAGGGCAGTTGGAGGTGATCAGCCCTGCAGGAGAGGGCAGTTAGGGGTGACCAGGCTGGCAGAGGAGGGAAGTTGGGGGCAAACAGGCTGGCAGGGGAGCAGTTAAGCATCAACCAGGCTGGCAGCGGAGTGGTTAGGGGGTGATCAGGCTGGCAGGCAGAAGCGGTTAGGGGCAATCAGGAAGGCAGGCAGGCAAGCAGTTGGGAGCCAGCAGTCCTGGATTGGAGAGGGATGTCCGACTGCCCGTTTAGGCCCGATCCCACCAGGAGTCCCAGATTGGAGAGGGTACAGGCTGGGCTGAGGGACAACCCCCCACCATGCACGAATTTCGTGCACCAGGCTTCTAGTGTATAATAATTATAATTTAAAAACCTCTGCGAAGATGCTTCTTTGGATTAGTCTTTGAAAGATGGATGTGATTAAATGCATGTAAAGAGATCTAGAAAAGCACTTCTCCACCAATACGTTGAAAAATTTCTCACCTATACAAGACTGAGTCAAATAATTGGCAGAAGAAATATATCAAGAATGGTAGTTACTTTATGACAAAGCAGATCCATCCAAGATACTGTTTTCCATTCTATCATTTTAGTATGGTACACTGTACTACTCTGCAAATGTTTGTTAAATAAGAGTAAATAATCTTGTTTAAAAAATATTTTTGTGGTGTGGCCAGCACTGTACTGGGAACTGGGTAAGAAAAAAAGACAATCCTCATCTAATTATAGTTTGGAGTAGGAAAAAACAATACTCTGATAATTTTACAGATAAAATTATCACTATTATAAGTTTTTTAAAAGAAGTTGTAAGAGAGTAAACAATGAGAAAAGGTGATAGCAGATACTGGCTTATAGAGAAGGCTTCTCTGAGGAAATGAATTGACTGGATGAGTTGACACTGGTGTTATATGCACAGACAATGGAATAGAGAAGGTGGCAAGGAGGATACTGGTCAATATGAAGTGGAGAAGGAAGGAAGTCAACATTCCACATAGTGAATCATTATGTTAAGACCAGTGGGGATCCATTAGAGTGTTTAATAGAAGGGGCCAGATTATATAAGGTGTGTGTTTTGAAAAAATACTTGATGGATTTATGACCATGTGCTAGTCATCTAATCTTTCTGAGAATCATTTTTCTTGACCTTTATATAATGGAAATACTAATATTATATCCTTGTATTGTTAGAGGCATTTAGAGATAATAGATGTACATGATGTGTGATATACATATAATTGGCTCAGAATAAATTGGTTCTTTATTATTGATTAATATTGGGGGGTTATGAGTATTGAATGGAATCACAAATGTGATGTTCCTGACATTGTAAATTTTAAGTATATATTTATATATCCTTCCTTCCTTCTCTTCCTTACAGCATATTGAAAAGAGCATAAGACTTTGAGGCAAATAAACAAACAAAATGAGTTAAAGTTCTGATTATGACTGTTACCTTAGGAAACTCTCTCTCTAAGGTTCAGTTCCTTCTCTGTAAAATTGAAATAATGATACCTGTCACATATGCTTTGGAACCCTTGAGTAAGATAGTATATCTGAAAATTCTCATAACCTGGAAAACTTTATAGAAATATATGGTGTTTTATTATTTTGACCTCCTCTTGATATTGGCAACAATTTCAGCCTAGTTCTGACAGTAAGGCCATCAATCTTTATGAATTTCTTTCCACTTTCATTACTTACAAATTCATCAATGAAGAGATTTCAAACTCTAGGTCAAAGGTTCCCACATCTGGGTAAATCTGTCAAACTGTCACCTCTGCACATCACTTCTGAACATTTCTGGCCGGCAGTGAAAGTAAAACATTTTTTGATGCCCAAATGCCCATCAGGAGAGACTGTAAGCTTTATTCATGTGCTAAACAGAAACATATCTAAATTCTTGTTTTTATATCTTTTCTTGAATTTCTGACCTCTTCTCTGAAGTGATTTAATCTCTTCCTCAATTGAGTTATGAAAGAAGATTACTCCTTTCATCTTGGAGCCTAACCCATCTCTAATTTGATTTTCTGCACTATTTCTCAGATGTTATTTTAATTCTTATTTTTGGTAAAAACTTAATATGGCTGTATTACATCTCATTTACTTGAGGCATAATTTATGTTTTAGGATTATTAACCCTTTGGGTTTTAATTTATCTTCTTACCTGAGGTTCTTTTTATGAGGAATTTAAGAAAACACATAAACACATCAAAATTTTATAATTATCTGTTTAAACAATCCTGCAGCAAAGGAATAATGGTAACATGTTTGTGTTAGAATTCAAATCATGATGAAGATATCTGTCATCTCAAACCCACTCAAGTAGGTGTCATGCTGGGTAGCGTTTCACAAAGGTAAAAAACAAGGTACAGTACAGTGGAGTTGTATTTTATTTTGTATTGTCTTTTCTTGAAAACATGTAACCTTAAGAATATAAAAGTAAATGGAAACCTACTATTATAATTGAGATTACTATTAATATACTATTTGTTTGTTGTTGTTGTTGTTGTTGTTGTTGTTTTTTGCTAGAAAAGGTGCACATAGACATTTATTGTCTTTTGCATTGTTAGTACACAGCAGACTCCTGTGTACATTAATTAAACACTTTGGGTAGAGAAGAGATTATGTCCTGAAAACATTAGAGCGTCAGATATTGTCTTCAGGAAAGACAGTTAAAGAAGATGAATGAAGTACATGACTTTCCTAAAAACTCACAAGTGCTATTGAAAGCTCTTACCTTTTGCCACCTTTCCATGCTAAATTCTTGATCGTTCAGGAATAGGTAACTAGTACAGTAGCATCTGTGTTTATAATACTGTAGAGTCAATGAGCATTAAATTCAGAGTGGACATTGACTTACTTGATTCCCACCCATAACTACATTTTTTTTCTTATTATATTGATGGGAGACAACCAACTAGGAAATTTAGAGTCCCTCTTTTCACTGGAACAGAAAACAAGTTTTTACTTGTCATACAAGTAAAAATTGGCGTTGGCTCCTCTCTCTCTTTTTAGCTGCCTGTTCTTCACTGCTACAATCACAAACAATAAAAGAAACACTAATATTAAATTTTTTTACTTTGTACAAGGCACCATGCTATATGTTTTACATTTGCCCTAATAATTTGTTAAGATTGGTACTATTAGTTTCATTTGTATTAATCGGAACCCTGGGATTATGGAGTTCAAATAAATACAATTCTGAGAATCATACAGCTAGGAAATGGTGGAGCTGGAAATCAAACCCAGGTCTTGGGTGCCAGGAAAATTAAATTGAGGCAAGAATGACATAATGGGTCACAGGAAGCCACCAATAACTAAAATAGCAAATAAGAAAGAGACTTAGAGGCTGACTGTTCTGGAAAATAAAACAAAATAAAACAAAATAATAAAACTTGGAGTCTCTAATGTGGTATAGGAATTTCATTTTTATAATGGGTCTACTTATTTTCTATAATAGTAGATGGAGTCAATGAAGAGCAATAAAAGGATTGTAGAGAAACACAGAATGATGTACTTAGAAATAGCATGCCACACAGCAGTGACAGATAATGGGAGGCCATAGAATCTCCTGTATCAAAGTTTATAAAGGAAATAAAAAACAACTTTCTGGGTTTGAAATTGTGGAGGTTCACATAGAGATAAGGTCCCTTACTATTGTGAGTCTCTCATTGAAAGATAGTCACAGGAAGGGTCAAATAAGCCTTGCAAATAAGGCAGCTGCGTGGACTAAACTTTTTGGTCTTCAATATAAAGCTGTGAATATGGTAATATTTGTCAAGAAGATTTAATTGAATCCAAAAGTAATGACATATCAGAGGGCAAAAGAAAGACACCAGTAACTAAAATAGGAGCTTAAAGGCTAACCACACTGGCCTGAATATGGGTGAGAACTTGAGAACCCTCCAAAATACAATAAAGAGCGGCCCCACCATAGTGCTGTGTAAGCTGTTCCATGGATGAAAGCCATGCTTCATGGACTTGGTTCCTTGAATGGAAATTGGGCCTTGGACTGGCTCCCCTGCCTCCCATTTAGATAGATGGAATATTGGAATTCTTGATCCAAATTAGAGGTATACTTAAGAAATGTCTTATGAAATGGATACTAATAAGGCCTGTCAACAATTTTAAAGGAATGCATTCAATTAATGGAACTATTTTTGGGGAAATGTGATGCAAGCTTTTGAGAAATTTAAATGATAATCACTTTATTTTAGTAGTTAACTTAGATTCATCTAAGAGCTCTTAGAAATGAATTTATGTTTTCGTCAAGGTTTTTAAATGGCCTTTTGGTCTATAGAAATGTTGATTCCAGCAACTAATGAATTTTTACTTGTAGTATTTGGAAATCTCCAAGAGAAGGTGTTCTATTACAAAGGAATAGCTGACTGAGATTACAGAAGGTGTTCCTTCTAGGTGAGGCTTTGTTTCCTAATTTGGATGTGTGGCAACAGGTGAATTGTACCAACTCTTGGGACTAATTTCCTCATCTATGAAAAAGTGTATTATTAGATGATCTCTGAGACATGTTATATCTGAAAAATTAATAAAATTGTCAACTACTATTCATTGGTTGAGAGTTAATGACTGGTCTGGGTAAATTTTCTGTTTGATGAAAAGTATTGTTATCACAAAGAATATTAAAATCATTTTGAAATTCTTATACAGTAAATTTGCATAGCAGATGCCCATTATCAATTGTTCTTGGTGGTGCACAGTGACTTCTAAAGCACAGAACTGGCAATCATCACAAACAGATAGCATTGCCATATTGATATTTGTCTTTGCAAATTCACATTAATGGAGGCACCTGTTCAGAATATCAGATACCTCTGTATAACCCTGTAGAAAAAAACAACAGAAATAAAAGTATTGCTAGCATTTAATTGAAATGAGTGCATACACACTGTGTAGTCAATAATGTCAGTCCCAGATGGAAAATAACTTGAGAGAGTACATGGAGCAGGTGATTGTGCTTATTGTACTCATGTAAACAGGCATCAACTGATTTTTCCTATTCCTTCTACATCACTAGTTATCAAAGGTGGCTGTACATTGTTATAACCTGGGAACTTAAAAAACCCTCCTCCCAGGCTTTGCTTCATATAAATTAAATCTGAATATCTAGATGTGGGGTGTAGGCATTGTTTTTAAATTCCACGTGATCCCAATATGTAGTGTTGTTTGAAAACCACTATTCTTAATCATTGAATTGTTTTGCATATAGAGTGAAGATTTTACTTTTTTAAATGATATATATTTCTTCAGCTGTTCACTGTTTAAAAAATTGAGAATTCACAATTTTCTTTGTTTGTGTCTACAAGAATTAGAAACCAAAAAAAGAGAAAGAACAAATACTTGATCTTCAGAGTAAATTGTGGTTAGAATTGAGTACCTTTGAAAACTGAAAGATGAAAAAACAGCCTAAGAAGGAAAGTTAACCTGAAGCAACAAAAAGAAAATAATAT